>NW_026897146.1:0-287794 GCF_033153095.1 Gastrolobium bilobum | reverse complement strand
CAGCTGAATGGAGTTGCTAAAGTATGGTTCCAGTTCATCATCAATAACATACTACCCACCACCCATACTTCTGAAGTGCAGCTTAGCAAGGCAGCCCTCATTTACACCATCATGAATGGTGGTACGGTAGACCTTCCTACCATTTTCGCGGACGGGATTTATGATTTTGCCCATCAGAAGTCTCAGAAGGCTGGTGGAAGTATGCCCCTCTATTAATGCCAGCTTCATCAATGACAGCTTGGGCATAATACCACCTCCACCACCTCTAGCACCCCCTGCACCGCAGGTTCAGCAGGAGCGGCAGCCAGATCTTCCTACCATATGGAGTGCAGTGCAGTCACTGCAGAGGAGAGCCAGATACTCCCAGCACAGACAGATGGCATTCCAGGACTACATGAGTGCGCAGATGGTGGAGTTATTCCGACAGAGGGATATACATGCGCTACCATTCGAGTATCCAGCATATTCTGGATCTGATGAGGAGGCCCCAGGCCCGACCACTGCTGCTGAGGACGACCACGAGGATGCAGGAGATGACGACACACCCACCACTGATATGGAGGAGGACTGATCCTCTTATCAGTTTATCTGTTTTCAGACTTTTATTTTTTGTTGTTCCATTATATTTTGCTGTTAGTCTAGTGCATGTCGCTATGGATGTATATTGAGACTGTCCTGACATTACTATTATTCTTTTTGGGTATATGACATGCTGACGTAGTTTCTTTATCTGTGGCATGTGTGCAGAAAATAGCATCGCAAATTTCTGATTTATTGCTTAGGATTCTTTTAGATTTAAATTTATTGCTGAGGACAGCAAGATTTAAATCTGGGAAAGGGTACCATGCAATTCATCAGACCACAAACTTCACATGGTCGACAGGAGAAACTCATGATTATACAAAGTACACAGAAATATCCAAATTCCAAATGCAAATTTTCAGGGGAGTTTCTCAATATTATTTTCATATTATATGAGTTTAAATATTTCGTATTAGTTTATTTTAAAAATTATTTTGATTAAGTATTAGTTTATATTGAGTTTTCATATATATTAGTTTTTAATACCCCATCCATCCTTGATCACTAAATAAATGGTGAATTTTTAGAATTTTCCATTGTGCTTGATATGTATGCATAATGAATAATTACATGAAATTGGTTGATAGTTGATATCAAGAGTATAATGATGTAAATAAATTTTATTTTCGTACATAAATGAGCGTCAGTCAAGCATGCTTCATAGTTCACTGGAATAAGAGAAGAATAACTAGAGTAATCAAAGAAAGAGTGGAAATAAGTCTCACATCCTTAGCCGTAAGCTTTTGAGCCTAAACAGAATTTTTTTGGTGTGAACTTTACTGTTGAATCACTCTAGAACTTGTTTTGTTTCTCTTTGAAATGGTCTGTAGTATACAATTGTTGAAATGATAGAGGCAGTTCTTTTTAAAAGCTAGATAGCCAAATAGCCACCCTGAAGGTTTATTCTTAGATTAAGCCCTTTTGAGCCGAGGACTGTTTGTTCATTGACAGTACATTATGAATAGCCATTCCATACACATCCTCACCTGAACTGATTAATTTTCAAAATTAAATGAGGAACTGGATAGGATTGAAACAAAAAGAGAAAATCAAACTCTAAGTGTATGGGAGAAAAAGGTGAAAAGAGGGAAATTGCCACAAAGTGGTGGAAAAAGGAAATGAAAAGAAAAAGGATGAACTGTTTATTTGTACAAAAACAGAAAAAGAAAAAAAAAGGAAGAAGGAAAAGAAATAAAAGACTTATATTATATGAATAAGTGGAAGAAGAAAAGAGGAGGAAAATAAGAGAAATCTGTTTACTATATGTTGAACAGTTAAACTAGTTCCTCTTTGAAGTTGAATTTTGATCAGTTATCTTAAGCCACTTACCCAGATGATTCCTTTCCTTTTACCTAAGCCACGTTACAACCTTAACAAAGACCTCTTGATTGACTTTGTATACTAGTAAGACTGTGGAGAGTGAGAATATAAACAAGCTTATGGTAGTGTTAATTTAGTGAAGTAAGAGTGAAACACATACCCTTAAACACTGAATGTGAGTGAATAAATAAAAATCCAGTGAGAGGGTGTTGTGGAAATTAAATTGTACTACTCTTTCTTTTGAGAACGCATGTTATGATTTTATGACTGGTGAATTATGACTGTTTGCTTGAAATTGATGTGTCATTGATTTTTAATAAGTCTGAATACTTTGATATCTCATTATAGATCAGTTTTCTGCCTGTTATTCATCCAGCATGACTAGCCGTCTCCAAACTTTCCCATAGTTTTATTCTAATTAATTGCTGAGGACAGCAATGTTCAAATCTGGGAATTGTTTGATAAACCTTTAGTTTATCTTATTTTATAGACTAAATTAATATAAAATATCAAGTTAAATAAGTCAAAAACTAGGGTTTAATATAATAATCATGAACATTATCTGAATTTTTGTTTAAAGGAATCATCTTTGCTATTTTTTAGGGATTTGTTGACAAAAGGAGTCAAAGATGAAGATTGGATAAATAGAGATCACAACTAGAAAAGATGAGATCAAGAGATGATAGAAGAAGATCAAAAACAATAAGATTGAAGATCTTATCATGTTGTTAGAAGTGGGAGCTTAAGCCCCCATTCAGAAGCTTAAGCTCCCTAAAAACGCAAATAGCTACTGCCTCTGGGCGCTTAAGCCCCCAACTCAGGGCTTAAGCGCGCCACAAGAAGAAAACGTTGTCGCGAGGAGCGCGCTTAAGCGCCCTTCAGAGCGCTTCAACGCGAAACGCGAGTCAGAAATCACTGTCCTAGGGCGCTTAAGCGCGCTACAACAGGCTTAAGCGCCCCGACAGATCCAACTTAGGCTCATTCGAGTTTTCTACTGGGATACGAACTCTTGGCCAATAAAAGGGCCATTGGGGACCAGAAATACATAACTTTTACATTGCTAAACAACTCTTGGGTGCTCGGAGGCTGAAGGAACGCGGAGGAACATCAGATTCATGTTCGTGAGGGGCGGAGACGGATCAACGTCAAGTGTTCACTGGAGATATTGAAGATCCACCAATCACTTATGGAGTTTGAGGGAGCTTTTCTATTTTCTTTTGTTCTTGATTTTGCTATGTCCGGCTAGTTCTTTAAGTAGTTAGGGTTAGATGGATTTTAGTCGATTTATTATGTTTTGAACAATTCGCTGTGTTAATTTTCCTTTATATCATGAATGAAGTTATCTGTTTTTAATGCTTTATATAGGCTTGAATCTTATATAATGATCATCGGTGAATGCATGACAATAGGAATGTTGGTGTGTGATCCATATCTGATAACTTCAACGTAAACCCTATGATTCTAGGGATAGACATAGGGTTTGCGTAATCTTTAAGATTCTTGAACTTAATGCTTGCATGCTTGGGGAATAACCGGGGAACTAGGGTTCTTCCAATATTGTAAAGGTTTTAGAGTAACAAGTGATTGAGCTCTAATAACATGCGAAAGAATTGATTAGATTGATACTAAGGACAATTAACATTAAGAAGGAATTCAAACGTAATAAGGAGATTAAATGAAATCGAACCCGTAGCTACGTTTTTATTTTATTAGTTAAATCACATCTTTAATTTCTTGTCTTTAATTCTTGCAAGTAATTAGCTTAATATTTAATATTTTAATTTTGCAATTCAAATCCTGTTTCCAAATACACTTTCGATTGTCCAACTAAGTTTGCGATAGTGAATTAGTGCTTGAACCGTAATCCTCGTGGGAACGATCTCTTACTTAATCATATATTACTTGTACGATCGGTGCACTTGCCGTGAGTAGCAACAATGAGGATATTTTCTTGAATGTAGCCTATTGTTGCCTTGCTAATAGTTATACAAGTGGCGTGCAAGTATTCGTGACAACAAGTAATATAGGGCGTATTACGACGTGATTATCATTCCAACAGGGATCATGGCGATTTTACTTTGAAAAGAATTCGTAATTACTAATCAGAAACAAAAATTAAAAATTAAAAGTATAAGCAGACTGCTAAGTAAAAACTAGGTATGAAGAAATATTTTTGGGGAGATTTTATGTTTAAACAAAGGTTCAATTGATGCAAAAATAAACTCTATGAAAATTAATTAATGGAATTTCTTAGAATGATGTATATTTCTTTTAAATTAGAAAGTTGCAATTCTAAATTAAATAAACTAAGCAGTAATAAAGATTGATTACAAAAAATAAGCGAAAATAGGTTGAATTTTAATTTTCCATCCCACCAAGAGTTATCACGATGAATAGATTTTTAAGTTGCTTCTTCAACAATTTCATATTAACAAAACTTAAATGTCAATTTTTAATTTATCAAAAATTGTTTTTTACAAAATACAACCCTTTTACATATGTCTATGAAAGGATTATTTAGAACCAGGAAGCACATATATTTAAGTTATAAGTGAAACTCCTTCATTTCTGAAGTGAGTATCATTGAGTGATTTCTCACTCAACTCCATGTGCCCAAGGCTTGGACAAGAGATTTGCTTCTCAGCAAATGTCTCTTATAAAAACCATAAATAGTTGGCCAAACTACAACATCTTTTAGTAATAAAAATAGTCATGAACAATCTGAAATAAAATTTTAAAACAAGCAATCTTCCAGCCTAATAACAACTGGAGGTGTAGGTGCTATCAAAACCCATCATTTTGAAAGTTTAGCTCATATCCATAAGTTTACAAGCTTGTTAACAGTAGATGAAAATTACAAGAACTAAATAGAAATAACACTAATAGTAACTACACATCCTCACCACAAGACAGGTTATGCTCACAGCTTACAAAAACAGAAAAGAAAAAATGTCTCAAAGAGCAGGAACATTAAACCAAAATAGCTAACACCATAAACTAACAAAAGACCCTTTTCTTACCCGCTGATTTTTCTTTTTATATCTCACTTTTCTCATATGCAGCAACATTTGAGCCTTGGATCGTCGTACACGTGTGCTCACACTCCACAAAATGCCTAATCCTTCCGTTGTCTAGGACCACCCACGATCAACACCCAAAATCCACTCCTTTCATACGACTTCGTTTCTACCTCGTCCCTCACAATGACAACCGGGAATTTTCTTTGTATTTTTTTTTCTGTTTCTAATGTGGGTTAGTTTAGATCAAATTTTTTAGAGAGAATAAAAGAGATTATAGGTTTGTGGGTTGTGGGTTCGTGAAGGTTGCAATGAAAATTGAAAGAGGTTGGATTGGGGTGTGGGTTAAAGGATTCAAAATGAAGAAAGAATACTGGAAAAAGGCCTAGTGTTTCTTTTCTTCTTTATTTTTTTGCTTATGGTCGAAATTGGTTACCTTTCGATAGGTTACGCTTCTTTTTCTCTTTCTTGAATTTCCTTCAATGTTTCTACGTTCAATTTCTTTGTGTTTCTCCATATTTTACCCTTGAGTGTTATTGCTGAGTAGGTTTTTAAATTTGGGCTTTGGTAATCCTGCAACACAACTAATTGAATCAGCCCAATCATATTTATAGTCTCTTTTCATAGACTTAACACCTATGATGACTGCGCATGGAACACTGACTCCAGTGCCTCCCTTCATGTTACTCCACATAAAGGCTTCTTCTCTTCATTCAAAAGCGGTAACTTCAGAGTGGTGAAAATGGGAAATCAAGTTACAAGTAAGATTATTGGAGTCGAAGATGTAACCCTAACCACAGAAGTCAGATGCCAACTTGTGTTAAAAGAAGTAACGCATGTGCCAGACATGCGTTTCAACCTAATCTTGGTAGGTAAACTTGATTATGCCAAGTTAGTGAACTACTTTGGAGGTGGAATATGGAAATTGGCCAAGGAAAACTTGGTAGTTTCCCGAGGCAAGAAAGATGGCTCCTTTCAAGCATATCCACAAAGATGAGAGAGCAAAACTTGATGTGAATACAAAAGAATGTATATACCTCGAATCGTTAATATGTAAGTTCGGATTCAGACTTTGGTATCCTGTCAACAAAAAAATAGTGAGAAGTTGTTATGTAGTCTTCCATGAAGACGAGACTATTGAAGACATATCGAAGCCCAAAGTCTGGGTTGATATCTGAAGTGAAGAACCCATCCAACCTGTCTAAGCTGAAGTAGGGGGAGAAAAAAAACCAAGAAAATGATGTAGATGACCAACAACAAGAACTACCTACTAAAGGTGATGCTAAAAGACAAGCTGAAGCAGGTCGTCTTGAGGTCCGAGATGAGAATGATGAGCCAGAATCTTAACCGAAAGTACAACTCAGACACTCTACTTGAGTGAGACAACCTTCTACAAGATACCCACCTGATGAGTACACAATTGTTGCTAAAGATGGAGAACCTCAAAGTTACGATGAGGCCATTACAAGTTCAGAAAAGAAAGAATTGGAGAAAGCAATGCAAGACGAGATGAAGTCCTTGCATGAAAATCAAACACATGGGTTAACCGAGCTGCCTCAAGGAAGACGAGCTCTGAAAAATAAGTGGGCTTATAAAATTAAGCATAAGGAGAGCGACCAAAAGATGAGATACAAGGCCAGAATTTAATGAAAGGCTGCAATCAAAAGAAATAGTTGATTTTGAAACAAAATTTTCTCCTGTTGTGAAAATGACCTCAGTCTAAACTGTATTAGCCTTGGTAGTATCAATAAACCTTAAAGTTGAACAAATGGACGTAAAGACTGCATTCCTTCATGGTGACCTTGAAGAAGAAATATATATAGAGCAACCTGAAGGGTTCCGAGCTTTAGGAAAAGAAGATTTGGTTTGTCGTTTGAAGAAGAGACTATACGGGTTAAAGCAAGCACCTCGACAGTGGTACAAGAAGTTTGAATCGTTAATGATCGAGCACAAGTTCATGAAGACGGAGGTCGACCACTACGTATTCGTTAAAAGATATGAGGCCGAAGACTTTCTAATTTTGCTTGTATATGTTAACGACATGCTGATTGTAGGGTAAAATAAATCAAGGATAGCCGCCCTGAATAAGGCGTTGAGCTCGTCCTTTCACAATAAAGGACCTCGACCCTACAAAGCAAATACTCAGAATCAAGATAATAAGAGACCGACAAAGAAAGATACTGTGCCTAAGTCAAGAAAAATATATTGAGAAAATTTTGAAGAGATTTAGCATGGAAAAAGCCAAGACAGTGAGCACTCCCTTAGCCGGACACATAATGTTGAGCCAAAAGTAACGTCTGGGATCAGATGAAGAAAAGGATGAGATGCTGAATATCTCGTACCAGTCCATTGTTGTAAGTTTGATGTATGTATGATATGTACGAGACCTAACCTGGCGTATGTTGTTTAAATGGTGAGCCGAAATCTATCGAACCTCGTCAAGGAGCACTGGGAAGCAGTCAAGTGGATCTTCAAGTATCTCAAAAGTGCGACAAGTTTATGCCTCTGTTTTAGAAATGGTAAGGCCGAGCTGCAAGGCTTTGCAGATGCTGATTTAGGGGAAGATGTCGACTTGAGGAAGTCGACAATTGGATATCTTAGACTTTTGCAGGAGAAGTTGTCTCCTGGCAATTAAAACTTCAAAAATGTGTGGCACTTTCAATGACCGAGGCTGATTACATAGACACTATTGAGGCTTGCAAGGAAATGTTGTGGATAAAGAAAATTTTTTTGTTGATTACAAGCTGAAATGTGACAATCAAAGCGTTATTCATTTAACAAAGAACTCAACCTATCACTTCTGCACTAAACATATTGATGTGAGATATCACTGGATCCGGGATATGGTGGAAGATGGACAACTTGAACTCGTCAAAGTGCACACCGACCTGAATTGATCTGATATAATGACCAAGCCGGTACTAGTAAGAAAATTTGAAGACTGTTGTGAAGGTGTCGGGCTGCTGAACCTGATGCATTAAAGTCGAAAGGGGAAGATTTGTTGGGGTGTGTTCCTACCTTTAATGCTGGTGGCTAAGGCATGCACATCATCTAGGAGTGCATGGCTCAATGTCAACCCAACCACCAAAATGAATGCTGCCCACTCAATCATTGATGAAGATTCTAGAAGAAGGTGGAAGTTCCCTTACTTTATATATACACATGAAGACCTTTGTAATATAGGTTAGCTAAGTTTTTGAGAGAATCCTCTGGAGAAAAGTTTGAGTGAGACATCTTTGGACAAGAACTTGTAACCATCATTGTTGGTGATGCGTGAGTGTACCTCTAGTGTAACTAGAAAAATTTGATCTCTTTCTAATCATTCTTCTACATAGTGAAAGATTTTTTGGACTAGTGTCCCGCAAATTTTACTCTTCTTCCTTAGGGGAGATTTTTCACGTTAAAAATTTGTTGTGTTTCCTCTCTGTTTTCTCTTTCTGTGCATTTTGTTTTGTTTTTGCGTATTGGTCGACCTAGTGATTTCAAGCTGACCTGTAAATGCCGAGCTCCGAGCTCGATGTACCAACTTATGTTTTTGCTTTGCGCTAATTTTGAGGGACCATGTCCCAACACTCCTCACAGAACAAAACTCTCACACTTTTATCCTCACTCACCCAACTCTCTTACTCTTTACCCTCTTCTCATCCTTCTAAATGAATTCATTGATTGCATTTCTCCACTCCAATGGTAGCAATTTAAAAGGTCCGGACGAAATAATGTCCAAAGGTGAAAAAAAGAACAAAACATATTAGACGCAACACAAGCTATAATATTTTGAAGAATAATGTTATATATATACTAGTCCTCCTAGTCCTCCATGCATTAACATTTTCTCGTTCACATTTTCTCACCTATTTTAAACTATACTAGTCCTCCATGCATTAACATTTTCTCGTTCATGCTCTTGGGTTTGATTAATGAGTTAAAAATTATCTTCTTCATTTGGTATCAGAGCTATGCATTTATGATTATAAGATCCAATTTTTATTTATTTATTAAAATAATTCTAAATTTACCTATAGAACCTAAAGTTCATGATAAAATTTCGTTCAGCGTATTCATTAAATTGTTTTGGGGCTTTTGAAAAATAAATTTTTAGTTAATTTCATATTTGATAATCCGATTTGATGTCATCATTAATTTCAGACCACGACTTCTAAGATAAAGTCTCATTGTTGCAAATTCAAATTGTACTTATGAGAGATAAAATATGTCAAATGAGGTGTCATTGCGTAGATCTCAAAAAGTTACGTAGAATCAAAAATAAAAATTACCTGATTCGGATACCCGAGTCAAAAGTTATGGCTTTCAGAAGTTTTACGATTAAATTTTTAATTTTTTGTGCCACGTGTCAACACCAGATGAATGACGCCTAAATTAGGCGTGACTGCCTCTTGAGTGACACCTAACTTAGGCGTGACTAGTGACACCTAATCCGGACGTGACACACTGTTATACCCCCGTAAATATTTTCAAAACAGCCATAAATTTATAATTTTTTATTTAAAATACAATATATTAATTTTTTGCCAGTGTTTATCCTGTGGTCAACCTTTTACCGCTTTGTGCGCTGACCCGGGACGGGGGATTAGTGTCATAGCTGCCGGCTGTGGGATACCTGATGCAAATAAAAAAAAAAGGAGTTCGGTCTACAAGGGATAGAGGAATGCGACCCCTTTCTCCGCGTTGAAAGGAAACATTCCAGCGCTCAACTTTTGTCAAATTACTCAAATCAACAAGAAAAAGTAATGCCATGCCTGAACTAATAAGCTGTCTGTATTTGATATTTGTCATAATATATTTTTCATGTCCATATATTCAATTATATAAATACTACCAATTGTGATGTGGTGGATGTTCCAAATTCTCAATTATTACGCTTTTAAACCAATGGCCTCTACATTTGCAAGAATGTGATCAAATTTCCTTCACACTTTGGCACCGTGTTACAGCAAAAGACATCAACCTCTAAATATAAATAGAGGATATCAAAATTAATACCCAAAGAAAAAAGACGAATACATGGATTCCTAACTAACATGATACATCACTATTAGTGGAAGTACAGTTACACAATAAATTTGCGCAGCCAAAACCCAAGAATTTTGGTATCTGATCCATGCTTAAATAATGGCATACTCGAGTGTCTCCGACTCCTTAGGCCGCCACTTGGACTTCTGGACACATAACAAGCCCTCCTTATCCTTGGAGTATGTCATGCGAACCTCCCACTGCATAGACCTTACCATGCTCTCAAGCTCGTCAATGATCTCAGTAGTGTCACGGACAATAAGCTTTCCTTCAGGCCTGAGAATCCGATCAACCTCAGCCACTATACCAGCTAAATTGCACCTATGTGACCAATAAGCAATAGCAAAACCAGAGTAACATTTAGTTTTAAACAAATCAGTTCACAAAAAGTTTGCTGGTGATAACTGCTGACAAATGAAATAATTATTTGCACCTTTTCTTAAGCTTTGAAAACAGATGATCTGCATGGAGGAGATCATAGGACCTAGGATAGGTGCTAAATGATTCGCACCAATCATGATATATACCAAAAAGACCTCGTTCATAAATAATGGGAAGAGTATCTGGGGAGTCTATTGAAACCACATTCATGACCCAAATATTCAAATCTCTCAAAGCTGCAGCAAATCTGGAACCAAAAACGGGGTGAAGATGTCAAACACAGGACATAATAGCAGGTAAATATAATTCAGAGTAACATTTGAAGCAATGACTTTTGCTCACCCTCCATAGATAGAGTTCATATCCATGACATTCCGTACATTTGCCCACTGAATTCCCATCCCGTTTAGATAAGATTTGGAAACTACGCGTTTCCAGTGTTTATAATCATCAGCAAAATCTTCAGGGGCAGGCTTTCCATAAACTCCAACTTGGGAACTTGATAACCAATAAGGTACTTTGGTCAGTCTTGCTGGCCATTGCTCTGGCCATTGTAACCCGCGTTCTGTTGAACTAACCGGCGCTTTGTGTATGCAAGCTTGCAATTTAACGTTCCTGTAACACCAAAGAGATCAGATTGCATGAATATGTTATAATAGTACAGTGTTATTGCAACTTTAGCAGATAAACATCACAGCGCAAACATGGTTTATTTGTAGCAGAAATAACTATATTCCTCCAACTGTACCAAAAGTGCTGTTTCATTTTATACAAATGTTCTTTGCTTCAGAAAAGGGAGGGAGGGAACGATAAAAAACAAATATGCAGCTTTGTTTTATAGTCAAAGATGAGTTCAGCATTAACTCGGTCAAAAACTTTTTCTTTTTCTGTTTTCATATTTGATTAAAAAAGCACCGGTGTCTCAGTTCAGGAAGACATACCATGCTGCATTTGGATCATCAGAGTCTTGACAAAGTGGAGGCTCATTCTTAGAGCGTTTCTCATAGCACTCATTAGAAGTTGGCTTCTTGTATATGGCTACACCAACTCCATTAACACGGTCCTTGCTGATTGATACAAGTTCCCAGCATATTGCTTTTGTTAATGCCTTCATGGCTGCAAATGAATTCATAAAATGTCAGGATCAATAAACCTACATTAAAATGCATAAAAGAGGCACAAATTAGTTTAGTTATAACCTACCATTCCAGATTTCAACATCTTCAGGAAGCTTCTGATAAATAGGAGTAGCAGACCATATGAAGAAACCGCCAGGTCGCAATACTCTATTCAGCTCCAAAAGAAGTTTTCCACCTGCAGTTTTACGATAATAATAATATCAAATAAGCCTCAAATATAGCCGTCAAATCAATAAATAAATAAGTAAAATAAAATAAAAGCCTCCAAAATAAACACAGTTGCATTTACATGTATTTTATGTCAGTACAATTTATATGTTGTCTTAAAATCTAAATGCCTAAATGAATCAGGTTTAAAAAATTTTATATAATGAATTCATCTAATCAATAAAATACAAGTTATGTAACCATAATACCTTCTATATGCCATGGAACTCTACATCTTGCACAATGGACTACATCAAATACTTTCCCAGGGAAGGGAAGCCTCTTTGTGCCCATCACAGCAGAAATAGCAGGAATCCCTCTTTCAAGCGCAAATTGTACCTGGGCTTCATGTTCATCCTTTGGTGCAAATGACATTGCAAGTACATCTCTTTCAAAGAGAAACCCTCCAAAGCTGGCAACACCACATCCAACGTCTAAGATAACACGTGTGCGTTTGCCCCAAGCAACGTCAGGTACAGACTGAATCATCAGAGCTTTATCAGGTACAACGTTAAAAAACATCAAGTAAACAAATTATAAAAACCTAGAGCAATTCTAGGATGAAAGCATAAAGATTTCTCATCATACTATACTATGTAGTATGACTCTCCTATTGTTCTAAAGCTCGTTTGTAGAATATCATGTGATGTAGCTATATATGTATTATTTTAAGTTTTGGTTGTCTCGCAGTGCACCGCTTACATATAGTTCCTACATTTTTGGATTTCTCCTGGCCATGTTTTCATCTTCTGTAGCTTAATTTCCTCCATTGACAGTTGGCACGGAAGGTCATTGTAGAACTTTTAAGCCTATTCAAACACCATAGTTTTGCTGCCATTTCTGTATCTTGTTTACTATTTGTTTCTTTGCCAGCACAGTGTGGACTCTATATGCAATTCCAACCAATTCAGGTCTAAACCCTAGCCCATACATTAAAAAAAGAATCATAATCATGTCAACATAGCATCAAATGATTTCTTTGCTCTGGGTATCATATTAAAGTGAAAAGTTATACAAGTAAATTTCATACCAGTTTACCTATGAGCTGCCTCCCATAAGCTTAGACCAAGAAGATTGTGCCTTCTACAGGGTGGAGTTTCCATTACAGTTTTTTTTTTTTTTTAACCTTTCTATTCTAATAATAAAAAAGGTTTTCTAGAGGCTACAAAAGTGAAATGATTTTTCCTTTTTAAGATACATGCCAATTTAGGGATTAAGTAGTCTATGTAGTATATATTAATCATAAAGTCTGAATGCATGCATCCTAAATACTTGCGCACATACAAGTCATAAGGACGTTTGTGGCATCTACACCAACAGTGTCCTGATCGTCCTTTTTCTTTTTTGTTTCATTTCTCTTAAAATAGTGTTTGAATTAAAATCATAATTGGAGGCATAAAGAAATAAGCAGAGTGATGGAAACTTAGATATTGGATGAGAAATTTGCTCGGAGGGAGATAGAATGGGATTGGTGGATACTGCAATTGTTACTTAACATGTAATATCAATTTATGGAACACACGGCAAAAGTTATACATCCATATATATATATGCATGCATTAAAATTAAGAGCAACAAAATAAAAGTCAACTTTGAACCAAAAAAATAATATATATTTTACCTCTTGTATGAAGTCAATGTAATGAAGCGCCCCATGCTTGAATTGGGTTCCACCACCAGGAAAAGTAAGGTACTCGCCTGTAACTTTCACCCAATTCTGGTGCCCCTTAACTTCAGCAAGCTTAGTGTGTGGAACATTGTAATACCATATCTGCACGAGAATAACTTAATATTTTTCAAAATGGTAAAAGGTAAAATAGAGAATGATAATTGACAAGATTTGAGTTGATTTCTACCTTCTCTCTGCTTCTAGGCCACTCAACTGAGCGTTTATATCCTTCAGGAAGAGAAACAAGGCAGGTAGGAGGTTCTTCGGGACAGTGCCTTTCTCGATGCTCATAGTGTTTAGTACTCCGAAGACTCCTAATTGCTTTCCAATTGTCAAGGCATGGGATGAAGTCGGGGCCAGCAGTGACATTGCAAAGTTTCCAATTGTACCCAGCTGGCTGTTTGGAGGATTCTTGAGACTCCTTTTCATTCTTTGACTCTGCTGCTTGAGTTTCCCAAGACCCATTTTCTGTTGTAATCTCATTTTGAAGCTCTGACTGGGCCCCAGAAGGGTATACCTCGTTTGAACTCTGTTCTTTGGCATTATCATCTGTATTCTTCTCACTAGAGCTTTCATCAGATTCTTTGTTATCACTTTGTTCCACCTTCTCCTTTATCCTACTATCTATTGTTTCATTAGAGTTATCAGATTTATTTTCACTTTCATCTGACTCAGACTTATTGTTATCATCAGATTTAGATTTCTTTTCACTCTCATCAGATTCCTTAGAGGAAGTCTCATCAGTATCGTTGTTATTTTCTGTAGTTTCTGAGTCTGATTCAGTATTTTCTGTCTTGGAACCTTCGTCCTCTGTTTTCTTATCTGCATCTTCTGTCTTTGAATCTTCAGAAGACTTCTCTACAGGATTTTCCTCCAACTTCTCTTCTTGTTTGTCTGGCAAGATAGAGTTGTCTTCAGACGTGACATTGCTGTCCCCCTTGGTAGCATCCTCAGGCAAATCACCCGGATTATCTTCAAACTGCCGAGCATTGCTGTTATTGATGTCACTCACCTGTTCTTTTACCTCATTCTTATTCTCCTGAGACACGTCTCCATTTTGCCCAGGAACTAGAGAGGATGATGTCATCATCCAAACACCCACCAAGCATAGCGCCACAAAGACAACAATAGTCACTGTTGAACAGTAACCCGATGATGATCTTCTACCATCTACTCTAGCATATTTCCCTATAGCCATGTTGTCAGATGGAATTCACAGATGATTTATACCTGCTCACGAACCAAACAACAATTAATCACCACTCACATTGTTTGGCCAGCAGTGGCAACTGGCAACACACACAGTGTGCTTGGTTGAGTAAGTGAACAGTGGAAACACGAAAACTAGAGAACACAGTGAAAAATATTTTTCAACAGTCCATCAACCAAAAAGCAGTAGATGTCATTTTCCACCTTTCCATATTTTCCTTAACCAAAACAAGCACAAAGCGCAAGCCCTTTGCACACCAAATTGCTTGCGCAAGACTAGTTAATAAAATCAAACACACAAAAAAAAAGCTAAACGAATATAATGTTCAAATCAGTAAAACCTGGAGGATTAGACAAAAGTATATCAGATAAAGGTGAGATAATAAAATCACAATACGAAATACGCGGATCAGAAAAACCACATCGTATTTTTTTACATGAAAAAACATCAAAATTCAACGTCAACACAGATTCTCAAAACGAAGAGCAAGGATTCAACAACAATCACACGGATCTAGATTCTACACCAATGAATCAGCACGGTCAGCTCATTAACAAGCACTGAGGAAAAGAGCAAGACCGTAAAGTTCAACCAACAGAAGAAAACGGCAGAGTGTGAATCAAAATACACAACTCGAAAGGATTAATACGATCTAAGGCTTATAAATTCTGAGTTCATACCTCTCAGCGTTTTCAGATCTGAGACAGAAGAGGAAGAAGAAGGTGCTATCTCTCCATCGTGTTAGCGAAGAGACAGAGAGAGAGGGTAAATGAAAGCTGTTAGCGAGTGTAAGAATAAGAGGTGGATTCTAATTTTAATAGCAGAGAGAGGAAGCGAGAAAAGAGACTTTAGTCGCTGCTGGCAGAGTAGCAATTGCTAATTCAATTTCTTCGGGATTTGATTTGCCGACGAAAATAGATAAAACAATATTCGAGAAACGCGTTACGAGAGAGAGAAAGAATGTGTAAAATAATAAATAAAGAAAAAATAATTTTAAAAAGTCAAAAAAATCAGAGACCGTAATGGAAGCGAGTGCGCCAAATGGAAGCGGTGTACTAAGGATGAGAGATAAAAACATTTGCGTAGTGAGCTAAATAAGGGTCACAAATTACAATTCGCACGATAGATTCACGGCATATTGTCCTGAAAAAAAATTTGTATCCGACATATGATATTATTTATTATATCATACGATACATATTACATATCTTACGAAATCAAAATTAAATTAAAATATATAATTTGTAATATAAAAAAATAAAAATTTAATTTAGGATTAATATCTATACAAAATTATCATTGATAAGAAAAAAAATTGATTTATGATTTAAACTTAAAACTTAATTTGAAAAATTTGTATTAATAAAAAAATAATTATATAAATATTTTAATATTTATTTTTAAATTATTTTTTATTATATTTCTGTATCTTACGATTCGACATGATTTACGATACACATAATACAAAAAATTAATTAAATAATACACCATATGTATTGTGATTCAACAACTTTGTGCTGGAATAATTTCGTACTGCTGAGGCAATTCTTGTAAATATATATCAACATTAACAAGAGTTCATTTCCTTTTCTTCGGTGAAAGAATATCATCTTTTTCCTTTTTTACAAATTTATAATATTATAATATTGCAAACCTTGTTTAGTCAAGCAAATTTACTCATTTATTTAAATTATTTACGTGGCTTAAACTTAACTTACGGTGGTTTTCTTTTATTATTGATGTGGTTGTTGGTTTTTTTTTTTAAATGAGGAAATTTTCTATATATCGTCGTTAAAGTAAAAAATAATAATAGCAATAATAAAGATGGCCGATTGACTACTGCAAGTTAAAAAAAAAAAATAATTATAAAATAAAATAAACCTTCCGTATTATATATCTCTTAAAAGTATTGTTTCTTTTTTATTATTTATAACATCAATCAAGTATTATTTTTTTATTTTGGTATTAATAAGTCAATTGTAATTGTTTTTAGGGTTCAATGTTTTTTAACTATAAATGCTTCAGTCAATTGTAATTGTTTTTAGGGTTCAATGTTTTTTTTATGTTGTAGGAAATAAATTTATATTCTTTTTTTTGGAGTTACCCAATCCTAATTATCTCTTTGAGACGAGTTGGCTCCCTCCGGTATCCCCACGAGCTTCGACTCTTTGAGCCGGCTATGGGACTAATCCGGAGTGCGGGGGAGCAGTGATGGCTAAGGGTTCAGCCCCCTCCCCAAGAATACATTCAGCGGGAATCGAACACATATCCAACCCCATTAACTCAGCGTCAAGTTACCAACTGAGCTGCACCTATTGGGTATAAATTTATATTCTACACACATATAAAAGTATATGAAATTCATGTGGATCCATACAAAAAGAAGAAAGAGAAAGACAAAATATAAACCTTACATACTTTTATGTATATAAAAAATAAATTTATATCTTATAATATGAGAAATATTAAAGCCTTGTTTTTATTCAAAATTTATAATTTTACACAATAACCTCAAAAGACAAATGAAAAAAATGAGTGAAGGAGAAATAACATAAACAAAGGAGAACTGTGATTCGATGTTATGGGTGCTTTTCGCCGGCATTTAGTGGAATAGGGGTTAAGAGTTTTGAGGTTAAATATGACTTTAAACTTGACGAAGGGGAAGAAGAGGAAGGAAGACGGAGGAACACCGATCAAAATGTTATTGTTCACCAATTTTTTTTAATTTTTTTATCTAAATACTACGTGAACAGTGTTATTTTTCAATCTGTCACGGGACAAGTTCGCTATCCGATGTAGCGAACTCCGTTTACTGATGTGTCACATTTCTAGTGGATAACAAGTACCAAGTTAAAAAAAAAAAAAAAAAATTTGAAGTTCGCTACATTGGGTAGCGAACTTGGTGTTCACTAGAAACGTGACACGTTAGCAAATCGAGTTCACTACACCGGGTAGCGAACTTGCCCCGTGACAAATTGAGAAATAATACTATTCACGTAACATTTAAGTAAAAAAATTGGTGAACAATGATATTTTGATCACTGTTCCAAAGATAGAAAAGGGGTGAAATGAGAAGTGCCTTAAAAGTGGATTGTAGAATAAGGGAGCGAACGGAGAGTAAAAATATGAAGAGATAACATGTGCTGTTTGGTACTTGCATATGAATATAGATTAAGAAATTTTATAATATTTAATTATTTATTAATAAAACTGAGTGTTAAAAATCAAACTATATGATCACGAAAGCTCTATATCATATAAAGAACTAAGACAATTTAATAATTTAAATTATTTAATAAAAACCAAATAAATAATTTTATATTATATTTATCTAACAATACACACGAGGCTTTTCATAATTGCTATAGCGAAGATTAATTGTTGATATTTATAATTATTATAAAATAAAAATATATATAGATTCATTGTTTTAATAATAATATAAAAGATATCTATAAAAAAATTTTTAAAAGGGAGGTATTGCTAAGTGCCCTACAACTAGACAAAAATATTCAAACAACCAGAAGAAGTTTGATTTTTAGCGCTTTGACCAAAGGCTCAGTGGTACAGAGCAGAATCAACAAACAACCGACTTCATTAGACGCAAGTCCACTAAATTTTTTTTTTAAAATCTTCTAACATAACGATTTAAATTATTTTTAAAACTAATTTAATTTATCATATTGAAAATATTGCTAGATTTGGATAACTTGGACCTGGACATATTCGCTTCAGAACCGAATTTAAAATCGGAAACGATGTGATACTCAGCTCACATGGGTCGGACATCCGTCCATGCACCTCAGAGAGTAAGATCTCGAACGTGATATGGCCATACTTTTTTTTTGTATTAACAGTTGTTTTTAGAGAGAATGAAAATTGTTATGCAATATATCCATATCTTAATCGCCTATCCCATAAATGTCTTAATGTATAATGACACAGTTATCTTGATAGCATGAGATGATAAAGATAAAGAGATAAAGACCTTATCCCTACAAATATAAAGTTAAATCGTACATCAATTGAGAGATGTACGCGGTCCAGGTCCAAGAGATGTCCTTATAAATAAAAGACTAAAGGTCTCATATATATTTTTAACATATTTACTGTTATTGTCAATACTATGCACACACCCACGTCTTGACTATAAGTTTATTGCTTGTACATATTAATTGGGATATTAACTATAAATCAATCAAAACATTTGTCTCTAAAATATCTCTGAACACATAGAATTCCACGGTGCTTTAGCACTGAACAAAAATAATACATGTGACCAAATGGTGGTAGCTCAGTTGGCGCATGGGAGCTAAGCAGGTGGAGGTGAGAGATGTGTTAGAATCTCTCCAGTACCATCTTTGATAGGAGTTTAAAGCCTTAATCTTGGACCGGCCCCGAATTAGATTAGTTGCAAAACAATGAACCGATTGAAATATATAAAAAAAAAATTATAAATGTGAACCGACGTATAATCCAAAGTGTGTGAGATCTGGACATGTAAGTTTGGTAGCAATACATTTCATATTCGTAGGAGGCAAGTGTGTGAGATCTGGAATATGACCTCATTCAATACCTAACGTGCAGATGCGGTTTTGCTTTTTTTTTTTTTTTTGGTATTCGTGGTCTTGCATTTTTGATATGACATTCAACCCCCCACAAATGTCAAATGTATATAATAACGGTTTTTTAAAAAATAAAGGGAAAGAAGTTCTCTCCCATATTAACGTTAATGATATTTATAAATTGTTTATCAAAATAAAATTGCTTAGAAGATCTATACCTTTTACAAAGTATAGCCAAACAAAAAAAAATTAAAAAAGGAAACAATATAAATGAGATATTCCAAAATAATATAAAGGGAAAACATCTATCCTTTTAAAGGATATAAGTTTATATCATTTTAGATCATAACCGTTGATTTCCGTCCATCAACGGTTATAATCTATTGGGCCAAACTTAATGGGCCAAACTTATTATTAATTAATTAATAATCTTGATTCAATAAATTATAACCGTTGATGGACGGAAATCAACGATTAGGATCTAAAATGATATAAGCTTATATCCTTTAAAATGACAGATGTTATTCCCTAATATAAAATATCATCGAAAAAAGAAATTTAACATTGACTATAATCATGATAATTATATATCTCGAAAATCAGATATTACCTCCAACGAGATATATATATATATATATATATATATATATATATATATATATATATATAGTGAGACTTATGAGATTAATTTATACTGATTACAAGAGCTTGAAGTATATTTTCCAACAATGCAACTTAAATATAAGGCAAGGGAGGTGGATGGTGTTAGGTCTCATACCTTGTCTAGTTTTGATGATAACAAATAAGTGAAGCCAAATTATCTAATAGTTTGTTTAGGTTTTGAAAAAATTGTTGCATGACTTAATTTGTGATGAATTATGATGACAAGACTGTAACAAAATTGTCATGAAATCATGAAGATCGAAGTTGTAAGATAAAATATTAGATTTCATATAATGGTTGGATGAGGTGAATCATGATCATACCTTGGGTTATAATCATTAAAGTTTTGGAAACTAAGGAAAAAAGTTTAAAATTTTTATTTGTAATCCAAATAGATTTTTAAGATTTGGTTTTTGATTTGAAAAAGAAAAAGTTAATTTGAGATTAATTTCCTTTTTGAAAGATTTGATTTTATCTAATGCAGTTTTGTGAGTCCTTGTTAAATAGAGAGTTTTCCTTAGGATTTGATTTTGATAAAAAGCCTATAAATATCATACCTTGAGTCCTTGTTCAAAGGTTTTGTGAGCATTCAAGAGAAAAAACACATTATGCATATTATGAGTATTTCTTCTTAAGGTGCATTCAAAATAATTTGGGAACCAAGGGATGAGCAGATTTATTGAGTCCACCACTTAGGTTTTATTTGTACATATTTGCTTATTATTTAGAAGCGTGTAAGATAACCAATTTTAATTGGATTTTCTTCTTGACCTTGAAAAAGGTCGTGACTTAGAAATAAGTCAGTCTTTATTTATTGCGAATAGAGACGAGAGTCGTATGGCTTCAAAGAGTCTTTGATTAGACTCAGTTCTTCGTGACCTTGAAAAGGTCATGGCTTAGAAATAAGTTGGTCTTTATTCATTGCGAATAAAGACAAGAGTCGTTTGGTTTCAGAGAATCTTTGATTAGACTCCATGAGAATACTATGGTAAGGGTTCCAGAAACCTAAGATAAGGTTTCAGGTTAATTCTTGTATAAGGGTAGAATATGGTCTATTCTTGTGTTTTAAATTGATCGATAGTGTATTTGTCTCCCAATTAGATAGAGGCATCTATATTGGGGTGGTGGGTTTTTTTCCCTCTAGTTGGAGTTTTTCCCACATTAAAATTAGGGTTCGCTTTTTCTGCAGTTACTGCAGATAAGTTATCTGCAGTAAGCTCAATACGACGTCGTTTTGGGGTGAAAATCATGGTGTTTTTGTTATTTTAATTTATTTTAGGGTTATTATAGTCTTTATAATTAAATTTTTTAATATTTCAATCCCAAAACGACGTCGTTTTGGGAATAAAGTAACTGCGGAAATATTTTTCTGTTAAAATAATTGTGTCACTTCTTCCCCTTACTTTTATTTTATTGCAGTTGTGTGTTTTTTAAATTACAAAATTTTCAATACACTCAATTCACTGCTCTTGAGTTCATTCGGGACCAAGATATGGAACTTCTGAAGGACTGTGACTACACTTTCAATAAACTCTTAGAACTCGTTGGCTATAGGTTTTGTTCCATATGCTAAGTGGGCAAGGTTACCCATAGCCAGCAAGTTCTGATAATTTATTGAAAGCGGAATACAATTTGATGTTACTCATTCAAATTCATTGTTAACTAATGTGAAACTTTGTTCTATCTTGGTTGATGATGTTAAGAAGGCTCAAAGTCAAGATATGCATTTAATGCAGATTGTGAAGCGGATTCTAAAACGAAAAGTTTATGAGTTCTTGATTGATTCTAGTGGTGTTTTGTGGCTTGGATCTCGATTATGTTTTCCAAAGATGATTGATTTGAGGAGAAAAGTCTTAGAAGAGACTCATCATTCTTCTTACACTATCCACCAATGTTCTATCAAGATTTGAGATAATTTTATTGGTGGGAAGGGATGAAGAAAAATGTAGCAAAATTTTCTCTAAGTGATTGGTGTGCCAGCAGGTGAAAAGCGAACACCAAAAGTCAGCATGGTTGCTTCAATCAATTGAAATACCTGAGCGAAAGTGGGAAGTCATTGTTATGGACTTTGTGATAAGTTTTCCTTGGACACAAAGGAGTTACGACTCGGTGTGGGTAATTAATGATCGATTGACAAAGTCCGCACATTTCTTGGCTTTGAAGACTACTTATACTGCAACTCAATAAGCTAAGCTTTATTTAGATAAGATTATTTCTTTACATGGTTTACTTGTATCTATTATCTCAAATTGAGGTCTTTAGTTTACTGCTCAATTTTGAAAATCCTTTCAAGCTGCTTTAGGAAATCATTAAAATCTCAGCACGATTTTTCATCATCAAACTGATGGTCAGTCTGAGAGAACAATACAAATCTTAAAGGATATGCTTCGTGTTTGTTCCCTAGATGTTGAAGTAAGTTTGGATTAGTACTTGCCTTTGATGAAATTCACCTACAATAATAGTTATCAATCTAGTATACAAATGACTCCATTTGAGGCTTTATACAATAGGAGATGTAGATCGCCAATAGATTGGTTTGAAGTAGGAGAAACTAAACTTATAGGTCCAGTTCTAATTCAAGATGCAATTGAGAAAGTTAAATTGGTTCGAGATAGCTTGGTTACTGCTCATAATAGGCAAAAGTCTTATTTAGATTGAAGGCAATGACCCTTAGAGTTTGCAGTGGGGGATCAGGTCTTTCTATGGATTTCTCCAATGAAAATAGCATTGTGATATGGTAAAAAGGTCAAGTCCTAAGTTCATTGGACCTTTTGAAATTTTGGAAAGAGCTGGACTAGTAACTTATCGTTTAGCTTTCCCCCTTGAAATTCATCTAGTTTTTCATGTCTTCATGCTCCAAAAGTATCAACAATTGCCAATATACAACTTAAATCTTCTGGAAAGACCTTAAAAATCAACCACAACATCAAATCATGGAAAAAGAAAAGAAAAAGAAAATAAAATATGAAAATGAATTTTACCTACAAATTCTCATTAAACCAAAATAGCAAGAATTGAAGGATAATGATCCTAAAGAGGGAATAATGAGAAGATGAGATTATCCATCCTTTTGATTTTGAGCTCTGTTGTCTTCCCCACGACGACCAATATGTGATTTTTGTGAATAGGAGGGGTTGGTGGAGTAAGATGAAAGTTTAAGGGATTCTTTGAATAAGGGTGATTGAGTTTGAAGGTTAGTAGACCATCGAACATCCTTCACCCTTTTGTGCATCCATGCTTTTATATATGTAGGAAAAATAATGATACCTCCTCCTCTATAAGTCTGGACTTCTCTTTTACAACAATATGTTAGAGAATAATATAAACCATTAAAAAAGTCTTCACCCAACACCTTAAGATTTTGGGTTGAAGTGATTCTTTATATAGTATCAGAGTTTCGGTGACTATAAAGGTCACAGGTTCGATTCTCACTGTCTTCCACTTTCTAGTGGAATTAAATAAGCATAAGGTAAAATCAAAAAGTGGGCTTGTGCAATATCCACGCTTCAAGTCCAAAGGACTTTTGCGTAAGGGGATGTGTTAGAAAATAATATAAATAATTAAAAAAGGCCAACCCAACGCCTTAAGGTTTTGGGTTGAATTTGTTCTTTACACCATGTAAAAAAACCACTTCAACTCAAAACCTTAAGGGGTTGGGTGATGGATTTTTTAATGATTTATATTATTTTCTAACACACACTTCAACATAAAACCTTAAGGTGTCGGGTGATGTTCTTTTTAATGGTTTATAATATAAAGAACCACTTCAACCTAAAACCTTAAGGTGTTGGCTGATGGCTTTTTAATGATTTATATTATTCTCTAATACACTCCCTCACACAAGAGCTTTTTTTGAGCTTAAAATGTGGATATTACACAAATCTAATTTTTGATTTACCTTGTGTTTATTTTAATTTCACTAGAAAATGGTGGCGGTAAGGATCAAACTCGTGATCTTGTGGTCACTGAAGCTCTGATACCATGTAAAGAATCAATTCAATTCAAAATCTTAAGGTGTTGGGTGATAACCCTTTTTAATGGTTTATATTATTTTTTAACACACACCTCTTACACAAGAGCCTTTTGGTATAATAACTCTAACATGCGAGTTATGAATGTGCAAAATGATTAATGATTTAATCATTATAAAAAGAGATTAAATATGATTAATATGGAGTTATTAGATAAAATGTCTAATTAAATCAAATAAAGTCACTTTTGGGCAAAACAAATTAATGAGAGTTTTGCGGTAAAATACAGTTACGTGAAAATTACCGGAGATTTAGAGATTTACCAAATAAAAGAGAATTTATGAGATTTTAGAATAATCACACAATTCATTTACTAAGTCATGGCTAGTAGGGAATTAAATGAGCTAAATGGGTATTTAATCAATTTTAAGTGATAGGCCAACTCAAGTGGGAGTAAGACCATTTAGTTAAAAACAAGTGTTAGAAAGAAACATAACACATTCTCATTCCTTCTTGCTTGGAACCGTCGACCACCACAGAGAGAAAGTGAGGTTTTGAGTTAAATCCTCCAAGGAGCATAACTTGAGCTAGAGTTAACAAAATCCACTTGTTCCAAAGTCAAAGTTGCTTGGAATTTCATCCTCTACAAATTCCTACAAGTATTTTTGTGTGGGGATCAATAGATAGAGAGATCTCCTCCCTCAAGAATTTTGGGTTTCAAGTGAGTTTTGGGAGTTTTTGAGTTTTTCAAGCCATGGGGACTTAGAAATCATCTACCTTTTAGTTTTACGGTATTATAGGGTAAGTAATCCCATCTCATTTGATGGTTTTATGATGATTTATAATTTTAGGTTTTTGCTATGAATAGTAATATGAAAATCATCTTTTTGGATGTGATTTTGATGAGTTTCCCTTTTGTTTAAATGATGTGTATGGAGTATAGTTGAGCAAGGAGATTCAATGGTTAAGGATACTCCTTAGGTGGAGCCTCTTGGTTGAAAAACCTTGCATTTCGGTTCAATATAAAAAAGGTAAGTCTATGTTAGGTTAATAGATTAATTTCCTAGCCAAGTAACTTAGTGATATTGTGTGATGTTATGTTGATAATTCCTTTTACACATGTACAATAGGTTGTTGTGTGTTGAAAGGGGTGATTATTGGCATACAAAGAAAGAGGTAAGCAAAAAAAAGAAGAAAGCAGAAGTTTGGCTATTAGGTAAGCCTTCGGCCCTTGGGATTTATCCCTTTATTGTTCCACCAAGCCCTGATGGGGTAGTGGTTATTAATGGTATATGTAGTTGCAATAGAGTAGTTTAATGCATTGATATATGTATGTGTAAGCATTGTGTGTGGCATGGGTTGATGTTTTCTTATGTTTGTATGTTGCATGACGATGCGTAATTCATACTTGGAGATTCCTTAGCTAGTAGGACTATTTGCACATGAGAATCCTTAGAATGGAGAGAGTGCCGGAGGGATGTCTTATGGAGATATTTTATACACTACATGGATATGTATATATTGTATTATTTACTATTATTGCTATTACACTTGAAGTGAACTCCGGGGTGAAAGATTCCTCCAAGGACCCCTAGTTTTCTGAGATGTTTATCTCAATCCATGTTGTGGTGACCCCCCCTTTCAGGTACAAGCATTGATGGTGCGAGAGCATCTATGAGCAGGAGGCCTATGTAGACTATGCTCTTTGGCATGCCGTTGTTGCTATTTTAGGCATAGTTTATTATTTGCAGCATGATTTTGGATTACTGTTGCTGAGCATGTATATGTAATCTTATTTTGAGGCATGTATTGATGATGCATGAGGGAACTTAGTGTATGATCATGTTATTTTATACCGCCTATGATATATGTGGGGTGTAAGGTAGTGATCATGTTTTTGGTATTTGCTAAGTTCCTGGTTATATAATTATTGGATTGTTGTGTATTTTGACTTGATTTCTTGATGGAAGAGCTTGTATACCTATTTGGTAAATTGAGATTGTTTCTGTAATAATTTAAATTGACTATCAGGTTGAAACAATTATAGTGGGAACTTATCCCTAGAAGTCCGGAAAAAAAAATAGAGCTCTGTCCGTTTTGTTTTGGCGATGTTTAAGCGAGATTAGTTATTTCAGTAATTTGAATGAGTTATAATTACAATTTTAATTGTTTATAAATACGGAAAGTGTTTTAATTAGAAAATAACAAGTTTTCAAAAGAGAAAAATTTATCTGTGTTTAATAAACTGTTGTGATTGTAATTTCACTTAATATCATACGTGATTTCAACAAACCGGTTCTAGATAGGGGCGTTACGTTTGGGCTTGAAGTATGCATATTGCACAAGCTCAATTTTTTGTTTTATCTTATTCCACTAGAAAGTGTTGGTTGTTGGGGGGGAGTAAGTATAACACCTCACATTTCTAAAACATGTATTAATATATTAAATGTGGATTAAATGATAGGATTAGTGAAAATTTTAAAATTAAGGTCAAAATACAAAGGAAGGGTAAAACGATAATTAGCCAAACACATAACCCTAGGAAGGTAAAATTGAGTAGGAGGTCTCAAATGAGAAAACTAACCCTGAAAATGGATTCAGAACGAAAAATTGAGTGGTTAGGATAGTTTCTGAAAATTCGGTGAATAGTATTTTTACCGAGTAAAAATATCGCGGTACAATTGCACCGTAAAATGTGCCGAATGAATTTTGAGCTCTAGGTTTGGATACAAGTTATAAATGGTACATAGGACTAGGAAATATGATTTCTGGTGAAAATTGATGGAAATTAGTGAGTTTGGGGAAGCGTGCCAACGACGCGCATAACAGCTTAAAACTGCGATTTCTCCGATCGATCGAAAAACTCCGGATTCATCTGATCAAGGGAAATTAAAGGACAATGATTAATGTTAAAAATTAGAGTTTCTAAATAGTTTATGAAATTATGGACGTTTAGTGGAATAGGCGGGAGATTTGAATAAGTTTGAAATCGCGTGAGGTGGCGGTGGGGCCACCTCACTTAAGTGGACTTGCCACCTTGCACCACATCAGAATCAGCTTCTTCTCTCTCCTTCCCCCCACCAAAAAATCGAGCCCCCCTCCGTGGAAGGCCAAGAGAGCTTCCAAACCTTCTCCCTCTCATAACTCCCTTCATACTCACTCAAATCCAACAAAGTTTGTCACCAAATTTGCTGGAAATCATCATCCAAACATAACATGGTATTATTGAGCCTTGAAACTTGCTAGATTGGAAGAAAAAGGACGAAACCAGCTGCGACCTTGGAGGAGTTTTTGAGGTTTTTGGAGTTGTGTGTTCAAGCCATTGTTTGGGGATCACTTGGAGGAGTCCTAGGTCAAGCTTGTGAGTAAGTTTTGATGCTTTTGAATGGTTGATTCATGATTTTAATTTTGAAAACCTAGAGCATGAGTTATGTGATTGATGTAGTTAGAGAGCTCAAATAAAAATTGTGTATTAGACAAATGTAGCTTAGAATGATGTTTTAGAGTGATTGATGTCATAAAAATCATTGATGAAATTTGGATTATAACTTAGTAAATTTTGGGTTGTGGTTTCATGACTTTGTGAAATGGATTAGTTGTAGGATTGTGTAATTGAGTTCTTGATTGTGTGTATGAGTTAAAAGTAGAATTGTATGATATGTGGAGTTGTGAAATTGAATTGGATATCCCTTGGGTGAGGGCACTAACATTTCGGCCAAGTGAGGTGATGAGGGGTGTGATGATGCAAAAATTATGCAATTGATGTGTTGTGTTGTTAAATGGTACTTAGAGGTGTTGTGTGATGAGTTGATGCATGAAAAATTAAAGGAAAAATACTTAGAGTGTGTGAGAGTTTACATTGGACCTAGAAGGAAGTAATTGGAAAAATGATGTTGTGATGGTGTAGGATGGAAAGTGGGACCTAAAATGGTGTTGTGGTAGCCTTGGGATGCTAAAGAAAAATTAAAATAAAATTAAGAAAAATATTTTGTAAAATATGCCCATGGTGGCCGAACCTAGCATGTAGGGGGAGGAATTTTGGTGCTTTGAAATCTTGTTGATTACACCTTGTATTGATGATCCTTGCGTGATCATTGTAGGTTGCCTCCCTCGGAATTGAACTCGAAACCGTGAGCTTGGTGGGTTGTAGGGGTGAAACTGTGTCGGGCCGGCTTACAGGGGCCTACAGCCCGGCCCATTAGTGGCCTAGCTTGGCTCGGCCTTTTTACTTGGTAGGTTGGGCTTGGGCTGATGTAAAAGTTTGATTACATAATTGGGCCGGTATATTAATGTATTAAGCCTGGCCCATGAGCCTCTAAGGCTGGTCCAATTGTTCACCTTCATGTTTTTAGCACAGCCTACAGCCTTAATGTTCAATTGTTCGTGAACCGAGACAGAGTCCAATTGTTCACCTTCTCCAATTGTTCGTGCAGCCAGAGTCCAGAATCAAAAAAATTGATTGGTCTTATTAAAATTTAAAGGGATTATTCCTATCCCATCGCGCACACACACACACACACACACACACACACAAAAACACTCTTTGTGTGTGGTGATTGTTCTATTTGCCCTTGATCTTTCTATTCCAATCATTACATTTGATTTACATGAATCTTTGATCTTCCTTCCCATCGCTTCATCTCAACCTTCCATTCCAGGTACTGCCTACTTCTCATTCCTCTCTATCTCTCTCTCTCTCTCTCTCTCTCTCGATAAAGAGAGAGAGACTTTCTGATTTGAAATTATTGTCGCTTAATTGTTGGGGGTTGGGGATGAAGTCTAAGGAAAGATAAAGAAAGCAGTCAGAGAGAAAACAATTTCTTTATTTTATTTTATTTTTTGCTTTATAAATTAGGTGAGATTTTTTTAGTTTTTAGTTGTTCTTCGTTCACCAAACGCTGGGGCTTAGATATCTCTTTGATTTTGACCGGTTGGTGGTTGGATTGGATTGACGGGTATGACTATTTTTTTGAATCTTGAACTCAACTTTCGAATTTTTTTATGTCTAACGTTGGGGAAATATATGTCTAAATTTGAGATACTTTAAATTGCCCTGAACTTGTATATTCTTTCATTGAAGTTGTTATACATGTATGAATTCTTGGATGATGTGGTTGATTATTTCTGTTAGCATGTGATGTGTATCAGGTACCTCATGTCCTGACGAAGTAGTCTTAATTGCCTGTGTGTGGTTTGTGTTGATATATATTAATCGGAGCAAATTGGCGTTTCAAACCACATTCTTAGAGTTAATACTTCAATTATTTATACCCTTCACTACCAGTTGCCAGCATGCATCTGAAACATAGAGCCATATGTAACAGATTCTGGTGACTGGGGGGTGGAGTGATGCATAAATTATAAGGGTTTTGTTGGTTAAGTAAAGCTGCATGTGTTGTCGATGCATTTATGTGCTATAGGTAACCAATTCCGCTTCATATGCTTGATCTCAAACTCTGGCAGCATCTCAGACGGAGCTCATTTTTAGCTATATAAAACCTTCACTCTAAAAACTCAGCAAATTTCTTATGCAAAGTATAACCTAGAAGTGCTTCTCTTGGTCGTAGGATTTCATTTTCTTGTCAATTGGGCTTGTGATTAAACCAATCCAATCCAGTTTGTGAAGCTAACATAAATTTAATCATGGATATTTTCGTCCAGTAAAGGTAAAAATGTGCCACCTACAACTATTTCTATTGAAGTCCGCTGCTAAAGATTTATGATCGACATTTAGTAAATGAATGTGCCAAGTAATGAATCTACACCATCTAATATGGGCATTTCAATTTTTAAATGTTCACTTATAGCAGGTTTGTTATATGATAGGCGATGGTGTGCTGCTTGAGCCTTGAAGGCATAATCAGATTTGATTTCACCAAACATATTAGCATCCCATTTGTGTCATTAATTTGATAAACTATGTGGATCGATGAGCTATAGATAGCAACGACGTATAATTCTTGGAGCTTACAGTATTTGTTTCTTCTTGATATTTATAGATATTACTTCTGTATATTTCTTCTTGATATTTGATATTTATAGATATTACTTCTGTATAATTCAATTTCTCTAATGCAGCGTATTGTTTAACATAATTTGTTGTGCTATTTTATGGATTTTTAATATATACATGGCAAGATTTGAATATAGAATTTTGATATAATATCAAATGCATTTTCATTTTAAAACAGATGGCTTCTAATCAAGATGGAAGCAATGATGTTGAAAACGAACCAGTCCCACAAGGTGAAGAATCTGAAGATCAAAGCTTGATAAAAAAGAGCGAAAAACTTCTGCAGTTTGGAATGATTTCTATGAAGTGGAGCTTCCTAATATTGGACGTAAAGCAGTTTGTAACTATTGCAAACAAAAATTTGCAACTGGTGGAGTTGGAGGTAGCACCAGTCATCTAAGGAGGCATTCACAAAGTTGCTTGTCTAAGAAATTGGACCAATCAGGGAAGAAGCAGACCACTTTAACATTCCAGCCTACAGGTTCTACTTTGAATCCTTTTCTTGCACCTGGAGGAATTTATACCAATGAAAAGATGAGAGAAATTATTGCTACTGCAATTATGATTCACGAGTATCCTTATAGTACTGTGGAGGACGATGTTTGGATGTGGGCCTTTAAGTTTGCAAATGCTGATTTTGAGAAAGTTTTGTGTATTACTGTAAGAAGAGATTGTATTGCATTATATGAGGCAGAAAAGAAAAGTCTGAAGGCTTTATTGGGAAGTGTGAACAAGATCAGTGTAACCACTGATATGTGGAAGTCTAGTCACCAAATAGCTGAATATATGGTCATCACAGGCCATTTTATTGATTCAGAATGGAAATTGCAGAAGCGAGTGTTGAGTTTTGTAAAGGTTCCACTCCAAGGCGTGGAGTTGATGTTGCTGCTGCAATTTTTAAATGTCTGCAATTATGGGGAATTGAAAATAAGATATTTTCAGTATCTGTGGACAATGCAGCCTACAATGATGTTTGTATAAGAAATTTGAAAAGCACATTAGCAAGAAACACTGACTTAGTCCTTGGTGGACAGCTATTTCATGTGAGATGTTGTGCTCATATATTGAATTTGCTAGTGCAACATGGTCTTAGTCAGATCAAAGTTATTATTGAAAATGTTCGTGAAAGTGTCAAATATGTTAATCATTCTGACTCAAGATTGAAGACTTTCTGTGATATTGTTAAGAAGATGGATGTAAAAGAAAGGAAACTAGTTGTTGATTGTCCCACTAGATGGAATTCAACATATGAAATGCTGTCTGTTGCTTCTAAATTTAAAGATATTTTTCCAGAATATAAGGAGTGGGAGCTACATTATAATTATTTGCCATCAACTGAGGATTGGGAAAAGGTTGAAAATGTATGCCATCTTTTAGAAGTTTTCACTCATGCTACTAATGTTATGTCAGGTACTCATTATCCTACAACAAATTTATATCTTCCTGAAGTGTTTAGGGTGAAACAAGTGATTGATGTTGCAGCTGAAGACAATTATGATTTTATGAGAGGAATGACAAGGTTTATGAAAGATAAATTTGATAAATATTGGGGGGAATGCAATATGTTGATGGCCATTGCTAGTGTTTTAGACCCACGATGTAATTTCCATGTGGTGAAAATTTGCTTTCCACTTATATACAAATCAGAATATGAGGCACAAATTAACATGGATAAGGTGAGTGAAGCTTTAGAAACTCTGTATAATGAATATTCAGCTTTAAGTTTGCAAGAATCATCCTCTGATAGTCAAGTGGGATCTAGCATAAATGTATCCTCTTCTACTTCCTTTACTCAAGTTCCACGTGGCTCTACCTCTGGGTTTGACCAAATCATGAGCATGGTGCGTGAACAGGAATCTATTCCTACAACAAAGTCAGAGTTGAAGTCATATCTTGAAGAAGGTGTTTATGAATATCATGAAAAATCTCATCTTTCATTTGATGCCTTAGAATGGTGGAGAAGTAATAGCTTAAAGTATAAAATTTTATCACAAATGGCAAGAGACATACTTGGTGTAACAATCTCTACAGTAGCATCAGAATCAACATTTAGTGTTAAAGGAAGAGTTATTGATGCTTATCGTTCTAGCTTGGCTGAAGATACCATCCAAGCTTTAATATGTGGTGGAGATTGGCTACATAATAAGTACGACTTGAAGAAAAAACAAAAAGGTATAAATTTAATCAATTTAAATTATTTATAATTTAATTATATTCGATTAAATTTTAATTGAAATTTGACTTTATTTTTATGTAGGAGGAACCAACATCTCAGCATGTGAGATTGCCTATGTGAATCTATTAAAAGGTTTTTTTGTTTCTTAATCTTGGTTTTTTTTGTTTCTATTCTTTATTCTTGTTTTTTTCTATACTTACAAATTATTTGCCAACTTATGTAACCTTGGAATTGTATTTGCAGGGGAGAGAAGATGAAGATAAGTTTTTGGCTACTCTTGTAGTCATTATGATGTGTTTGTTGTATTCATGTAGTTATTTTAATTTACATAGTATGGTTGACTTGTTAGATCTGATGAAATATATGTTATTTAGTTTGAGCATTTTGTTTTTGACAGTGACTTAAAAGCAGATTGTGATAAGTTATTGTTGTGATTCATGGTTCTGTTTGGACGTTAAAATTGTCATTTTTGTTTTAACAATAGAATTTGAGTATTTTGTGGAGTTGATTCATGGTCTGCTTGGAAGTTAAAAATTAATAGGCCAACGGGCCGAGCTGGGCCATTTGTTTTTTTATAAATGGGCCAAGACAGGCTAAGAGTTAGACTCATACTATGCTATCGGGCCGGGCCAAATTGAAATTTTTTGACATAGGCTTGGGCTGTACGGGACAAAGCTCGACCCAGCCCAACCCACTTTAACCCCTAGTGGGTTGCCTTTGGTCCCGGACCAAAGGGATTTTGGTAAGTTGTCTTGAACCTATGCATGTATAATTGATGAAATTGCATATGTCTTGGTTGGTTGATATTGAAATGGAAATGACCTATGTGTAGGCATTTCTGGTGAACCAAACTTGGTGATACTGTGATTGGGAGATATCAAGGGAGGAGATTATTAAGGTAATCCATTGGTACTAGGGTTTGATCCTCGTGTGTGCTCCACCATGCCCGTTGATGGTAGTGGTTGGAGGTGTATGTTAGTAATGTAGTATAACATGTTCATGCATTGTTGTATGTTTAGTGGTACATAGAATGTACTGAGTCTCTGGCAGTAGATTAACTGCCTGGGGCGTTACGGACTTCCACTGGATAGGTCTCCATGAGGGAGTTTCAGTTGACCTGGGGTCGTGGCGTGTCATCCATAGAGGAGCACACTAGGAAGTCTCGGGTGCATATGGATGGAGGGTGCCTTGGTTGATGTTCTGGGAACACTCCTTGGTTTAGAGCCCGTAGGCTATGTGTCGAGGCCACTAGGCCAGATGTTGCGTGGTATTGGCATTGACCATTCCAACGTCATCGTATTTTGTTCCCTATGCTTCCCTTTTTCACTAAATCCCTTGCTTTATCCCATTTTAAATGTTGTATTATATTATTGATATGCATCGAAATGAGCCATTGGGCGGAGTAATCTCCAGAACCTCTGGGTTACTGAGGTATATTCATATATCTCATTCCGCTTTGGGGATTTTATTTCAGGTAGTGCCAGTGGTGTGGGAGCGGCGAGCAAGAGGCCCGTAGGATGAGCTTGGACATAGGATTGTTTTGCATTTTGTGGCCGTTGGGCCTAGGCTAGACTTAGGACATGAACAATGCATGTGATTCAGGATTGTTGTTGTCATCTTTGTTCATGTTGTATTTTGTCTAAGTTTAGTCCTTTATTGTCATGATTTATTTTGGAGAATTTATTATGTACATTTGAAGGATAATTGTAATAGTGATAAAGAAGCTTGTAATTTGTAATTGGGAGACTTTATGTAATATTGAAGCATGGACATGATGAAAGGGCAATAGGCCTATTATAGGATTTGATTTATGTTTTATGTCAAAGAATTGCATGCAAAAGAATTAATGTGATTGAAATGATTTAAGGTTTTATAATGAAATTGTTGAATAGTAAAATAAGCCAAATGATATAAATTGTGAAGGGTTGTAAGAGCACCAAGGTATTGCTGGTCCTTGAGTTCCACCCATGTCTATTAGGTACATTTGAGGCTAGTTATGCACTTTTACAAAAATGGGATTTATTGGAAAAACAAAGGAAACTCTGGCGAAATTTTTAAAAATTGGCAGAATTTGGGTGAACTTTGGGATAGCATATCTCCCTCCACAAAAGTCCAATAGGGACGTTCCATACATTGTTTAAATCTTGAGATGTCAACTATCTTGTGTCAAAATTTGAGATCCATAGGAGGTGTGAGTAGCCCTGTAGAAGCCAGAGAGCATGGACTGCTCAGAACGCCCCTGCACATGGGGCTGTCTCTGACAGTATTTGGGAAATTTATTCCCAATTAGTTTCTTGGTCAAATTAGGTGTATGATATGTCAAATTGAAGATTGAGGTGTCTATTTTACTGTATAAATATTTGAGAGAAATTGGTGGAGTGGATTTTCTAGAATCATTGATGGAGTGAGGGATGTTTGGAGCCCTGTTTGAGGTTGGCTGGCAAATTTGCTTGTCCAACTTCAAACGGTGATATCCGGAGCAAACGAGAACTTTATGACTCGTGTGATATCTCGTGTGATATCTCGTTAGAAAGATAATTAAGTCTAGAACAACATACTAAAAGATGAGAGGTTCGCGACATGCGGTTTATCTGCAGTAATTAAAACACTGAACCATGTTCGGATAGGTAGAAAACGTAAAAGTGAGATTTTAGCTAATTGGATTTATGGGAACCCCTTAGGTTGTGTTTGGTTGGGGAGAAGGAAAAACTTTCCTGGCTAGGTGATGGTGGGAATGTGAGTTATCAACGTTTGGTTGGGGATTTTTGTTAAAGTTTGCCATCAATCCCACTTGCCCTGCAATGCAAGAGGAAGTGTAAAAATCAGATTTTAGCACTGTTGGAGATTACGTTTCAACGGGTGGAATTGTGTGAGGAAATCTGATATCTGAAAAAGGTGGATAATGGGGTGACAAATATACCCCTCCTCCATTTTCGAGCAGTTCCTGGGTTTCGATTTTCCTTCCCCAAGTTTCGGGCAGTTCCTGGGTTTAGTGTTGATCTTATGCAGCCTTATAATTGTTTTTGGTTTTGTATGTGCTGACTTTTATTTTATGGTCCCTCCACCGTTTGAAGTGTGTGTAATTTTTTTGTTCTGGTTTCTATTCATGAGTTTAGATGTATCTCTTTATGTACTGACATCATGGGCAAAGTCCATGGAATCTGATTTTGTTTTCATGCTAATACGTGGATAGATGGAGACAACGACGGAAACAATCAAAGACGACAGCCACCAACGGAAGAAAGAGGCACATTATTTATTGTGGTTCGTATTTTGTAATAAAACAACAGGTTTTTTAAATAAGGATAGTTTTGTAATTTCAAACAATTTTCCCATCAAAATTCTATTTTCAACCAAACATATACTCAGAAAATTTAACTCAGTTTCCCCGGTAAACTTTTGCTGAACCAAACAGCTTTTTTTACATTTTCCTACCAAATTCACTTTCCAACCATTTTCCTATCAATTACATTCCCTAGTATTCAAAAAATTTCTCCCCAACCAAACACTACCTTAGTGACTTGAGAGAAGTGTTTTATGATATTTAGACATTTTAGATTATTATTCCGCAAAGAGTTATCAATTATGGTCACAATTTTTATTTACTACGCTTTATTATTGCTTTAAATGCTCGCGTAATAAAAAGAAAAAAATTTACTCGCATTTTTATAAATCAATTGTTGTGATTGTAACTGCGCTTAATATCATAATCAATGTTAACAATACCGGTGTACAACAGGCTGTTACTATGAGGATTTAAGATTTTGGATTGAAGTGATTCTTTACATGGTATCAGAGCTTTTGTGACTACAAGGTCCCGAGTTCGATCCTCATCGCCCCTCACTTGTGGAATTAAATAAGCACAAAGTAAACCAAAAAATAAAAATAAAAAATAGGCCTATGCAATATCCACGCTTTAAGCCTAAAGGGCATTTATGTGATGTGGTGTGTTAGAGAATAATATAAATAATTAAAAAATCTTCATCCAACACCTTAAGATTTTGAGTTGAAATTCTTCGTTAATATAATAGCCAGAGCCTCACCTCATCCAGTACTTTTTGTTGCTACTTTTTTTTTTTTAAAATGTTAAATTCTTACGTTTATACTTGTTTAAAATAGTCACTCTAATTTGTTGTTTATGTTTTGCTCATCCATTTTAATGAATAAACAAGATCAATTAGTACAATTTAACATTGTTCATAATTCAAGAGCCGTTAAATTTCTTATCCATATTTCCTTGCCCTACGGTTTTGCCGTAAACATCGAAGCTAATTCCTTTGGACATGCGCCGTATGTTTCTAATAGAGTAGAGATTTTCGTTTCCCCCAGTCAAATCTAAGGTGATAATTAGTGATAACAGCGATTATCATTTCATTAATCATTAAATTTGACTAAAATGTCTCCAACCAATTAAACGTGTCATCTTCTAATTCGCTTGGTGTCACGAATATGGACGTTTTGGCATTCACAGAACAGACCCTTCCATTCTCCACTTCCTTTTTTTTTTTTTTTCTACTTTTTCCCTACACTTATACCTCCCTCTATGCAGTGGATCTGCGTTTGTGAATGCAGATTCACCCCATTTGAGGCACACGCAATTATCACAGGAGGCTACCAATTACAGGTTCTTTTCTTTTTCTGAATCCCCAAATGGTTTGAATTTGTAAGCCGAATTGGAACTTGTGTTTATTTCTTTCTCTTTTAAATTACCTTATTATCTGGGCTCTCCATTACTATGCCGTTGAGTTTCGTCTTCAAAGTTCACCAATTCCTTGGCACTCGTTGCTTCCTTTAATGGAAAGTTATGGCCCGAGTTATACTAGGATTTCTCATGAGGTATAAGTATAGGTGTAAATAGATTAAAGTAAGGTAGACTTTGGTTTAAATAGATTATGTTTGTGTAATATACTTTAAGTCTGACCTACTCTTAGTCTTATATAGCCTTGAATTATAAGTATAACCTGATTATATTTAAAACACAAAAGTCTCTTTGTAGGCTGTTTAAGCCTATTAGATATTCAATAATTAAAATAAGAAGAAGGTTATATTTACAACTTTTTTTTTACAACTTCTTACAACTATATCTTGACACCGTTGATTTCCGTCAATCATTTATTGTGAATTAATAACTAATTAATGAATTTAATTTCCGAAAATCATAATCGTTGATTGGTGGTTGTAAGAGGTTGTAAAAAAAAGATTGTAAGTATAACCCATATCTTAAAATAATATTAATTTATTATTCGTAATTATTAAAATAATAATTTCCTTATTTTAAATTTAATAAGGAAATTTTTTATCCTTTAAAGTATTGTCATTTTAGTTAAAACTAATATTTTTTATTTAAAATTTAAATTAAAAAAAGCACACACTTTCTCCTCCATGATTTGTATTGCGTATTTTTTTATGGGAAAAAATATCTAATGTTATTTTGGAAAACTTTGTGGATTGTTCACCGAAATGATGTTGTTTTGAAGTGAAAAAAATTAAAAAATTAGAATGATAAAAACTATTATAACCCTGTAATAAATTAAAATTACAAACACCCTTTGTATTCGTAACACCCCAAAATTTGTCTAAACATTAGACAAAATTTTCTAAAATAACATTAGAAAAACGAAACCTTTTTTTTTTGGGTAAATAAACGAATCCTTTTTTATTTTACTTAAAATGACATAATTCTGTTATCAAAAAAAAAAAAAAGACATAATTCTATGTATTTTAAAAGAACAAGCATTATCCCTTAAAATAAATAATATGCTATAGGATGACTTGTAAGTTTATAGGTCTGATATATAAAAAAAGGGTTTACTTTTTCTAAAATCAATGTAGATAACTTATCTACATTGAGTCCAAAACGACATCATTTTGAGACAGAAATCAAGGTATTTTTGTAATTATAATTTATTCTAGGGTTATAATAGTATTTTTTATTATAATTTTTAAAATTTTTAACCTAAAATGACATTATTTTGAGAACAAATGTAAATAACTTATCTACGTTTACTTTAGAAATATTAAAGCCATAAAAAAAATCAATGACGTACTTTTTAAATAGATTTTTTTTAAAATCTAAACTTATTTTATTTAACTGTATATAATAAAACGATATAGGCCAAGCGAACCTACGTGAACCATTTACATCCCTATATATAAGTAATCAATGATGATGCTAAATGGGGAAAGGGAATTAAAAAAATAAAATGTAAAATGAAAAAAACTGGTTGTTGGTCTTGGTCATGCTGACCTATGTGCTTCTCATTTTGTCCTGATAAAGCAGCGGGAAGAAACGGCTAATATGGCAATATAAATGGTAAGAATTTTTTTTTTTATATTTTTGGATATATGTCAATGAGAATATTTATTTGAAGAGGAGGGATATTCTCACTACCAAAATTTTTCACTACTGACTTACTACCTATCTAATCATCATTAGAGTAATATTTTTCTCTCTTCACAACTTTTTTAACATTTTCTCTTTTTGATCTAATAGTAATGTGATGAGTTGTAAATTAATAGTGAGAATTTTTTATAGTTAGAATCAATGTTATGAAACTCGGACCCACACGGCCGGGTTGACCCGAGAACCGGTAAACCGGTCATATAACCGGTCTGTTTGAAGCAATTGACCGGTTATGCATCAGAACCGGTGCGACTCGGTCCAACCCGGCCGGTTTTCATGAAAACCGGTGAGCCGGTCGGTTTACCGGTGACCCGGCCCGGTCTAAAAAAAAAATCATAATGGACATATTTGATTTACATAAGTTATGTACCTACAATACTAATATTACGATCATTATATTTTTGTTTGATCTTTTATTGAATAATAATATGTCATTTATTATTTTTTATATTAAAATATTTGAAAGTTTTATCATTTTTTTTTATATTTGAATATGTTTATAATTTTTAATATAAATTATAAAATTACATATAATTACCGCATCTTGCAGTTGAACCAATGACCCAGTACCTTAACTGGGTCAATAATCAGGCCGATTTTAATAACATTCGTTAGAATATCCTCGGTCTATTAAGAAATGATTGGAGATCTTGCTGAATAATAGAAACTCTGAACTATAAAACTAGGTTGAGTGGACCGCCATCTTGTTTTGTTTGTTCCCGAATACCTTTCTTTTGCGTATATACTGACATTTGAGTTTGTCAATCAAATATAGAATTATATGTTTCTCCCGACACTAGATGATTTTATCCGACCCTAAAACGTTTCGTTTTGGAATTAAGGATAAAAATACATAGTGTTTTGAGAATTTTGCCTCTCTCGAGAAGTAGGTTTTTGGTTTTTTGAAATGTCTTATATTTTTTTCCTCACCTCGTAACAATATTATTTTGGGCTTGAAGAAGATAATTTTATCTCAAATACTAAATCCTAATTATATAGGTGGATTATCTATTAAAGATCAATTTGGGTGAAATTAACATATATTGTTTTCTTTTAGCTAAAAGGCAGCACATTTTTTAATTTCTTTTTTTTCAAGGTAACGGCAAAACTATCAAAGGACTTTTATGTGACAGAGAACTGTTAAAGAGAAACCCAAATAAGAAAAAACCTTACCTAGAAAACTTGTTTCTCTGTAGCGGTATTTTTTATGGAAGCATTTAAAAAAAAAAAAAAAAAAAAAATCTTGAAAATGCAAAAATTTCCAAGCCAAACAGGCACTAACTTTCTTGCTTTCTAGCTGTAAGTTTGTTACTTGTATTAATTGTGCTTAAGAGAGGTTATGTAGTAAGCAAAGATCATGTGGGGTGAAACTAGAGGTGTGCATTGAGTGTGATAATAGATATGGAATGTGATTGTCAAGTTTTACAAGAAGAGGCGGGCTACTTGCTAGTTCTATTCTTACTCATGGAGAAAATTTTCTGTATTGTAATAGTAATACTTTCAATGGTCTAGATTTTATGATAAAGTACTATAAAACTAATTTGATGCCACGATTCAATTTATATGCCATGTGTTATGTGTTAGATATAAAATATTCATTAACTTAAACCTTATTATAACTTAAACTTTTTGGGAATTGATTACTGACACGTATCAAAGTCTTTGTGACCAATGATCTATTTTCACCTAATAAATTAAAGCTTAGCTTTTCTGGGTTGATATTGATGTTGTATGTACTTAAACTTGACTCTGCCCATACAAAGATGGGCATGTATTATTAAATTTTAGACATAAAGATTTATTGTCTATGATACTGGAGTGCCATTCCACAAATTTCTTTCTATTTAATTTCTATTTTTCATATCTTTATCTGTCTTACTGATCCATTCATTCATATGATCTTATCCACACACAGGTAATCCTCCAGAACAAGAAGAATTACTACTAGTAAGTGATATTCTGTGATGAGTATTTACTGTATAGACTAAGCCAAATATCTGCATCTGCTGTGGTGTCAGAGATGAAAGGAGGAAATAGTTATAGCTTTAGAGGGAGGCATCTTTCTCTAGGTCTGGTTGCTCTTTTTCTTTTTACAGCATTACTGTGGTCATGGGGGAAATGTCCAATAGGATCAACTTTACAGTTAGCTCAAGTTTGGTACCACATGCCTTCAGGTTTGTATTCCAGTTGGTTTGGATATACAGAAAATAGAAGCATCTTCAATAGTATGGATAAACTTTTTTAACAGAAAAAGGAAGATCTTATTAAGAAGGAGGAGATTATACAAAATACAAGGATAAGTAATTTCCAATGAAGGAAGACAGAAAACCTTGCCCCAATCCCAAATTTCTCTCTGACTATCCACTAGTGGAATTCCCTTAAAAAAGAGTATACATATATTTTTAATATTTTAAGAAACAGTATATTTTTTCTTGTGGAAAATATCTATCAGGAGAACACATCACATCACCGTTATGTTACTCAAGGGAACATTAGGAAGAGTACTGGCTTTACAAACTGGATGTAATTATTTCCTGGGGTACATGGACTGAAATATTTGAAAGGTTGAAGATTTTGATATTAAAACATGGACTTTGCTAACCATTTTTTCTTGACATTCTTCTGCTTAGGATTTCTTGCAGAGGCCCCAATCGATTCAATAAAAACTACAAATTTGACAAAAGTGAAACTTGATATTGTCACGTCTTCTTCAAGAAGTGAAGGTAGATTCTTTTGTTCTTTCTTTTTTTAAATTTTTTGCATTGAACATTTTCTGCTGCTACATGAATGCGTGTCAACTATCATCATTATATTGGAATTACCTTTTTTGAGCTATTTTCTTAATTTAGTTGTTTCTGAGAATGCAGCTGACACAACTTATTTAACTATTTCACTATTATTACTGGCTCTTAGATAATAGCAACATAAGATGGTTTCTCTTCAAGCCTTCTATTGTCTTAACTCTTTATTCTCCTTGGATTGGTTGCTCATCTATGATGCACGGACACTGACACGAGACACGACACGACATGACACGTCGACACGTTAATTCTAAAAAATGACATTTTTTGACACGTTGGGACACGTTTTGATATTAAATAATATTTTTAATATATATAATATAATTTATATTTAATAGATATAACAGTCCATAATGAGTCATATAACCAATCAAATATTCAAATTTCATAACATAAATATAAACAAAAATAATTTTTCGTACCTTGTTAATTTTTCATGTCAAATTTCATAATAGAAAAAAATTGATTTATAAATGATTTTTTTATTTTTAATTAATAAAATAAAATTAAGATTAGAAAAAAAACGTGTCCGAGCGTTGACCACGTGTCGGAAAAAGTTGACTGCTTATCGAAAAAACGTGTCGGAGAGTTGACCATGTGTTCCACAATATTGACCGCGTTTCGGACGCATGTCAGAGCGTGTCCGTGTCGGATAGGGGTGAAACTGGGTCGGGCCGGCCTACAGGGGCCTACAGCTCGGCCTACATCAGATCAGACCTGACCTAGTATATTTTGTATAATAGATCGGGATTGGGCCTTAAAAAAGCCTATTTAATAAAAGGCCGTAGGCCTAATTTCAAAAGGCCGGGCCTATTAGCCTACAGGCCCGCCTATATTGTACTATTTATTTTAAATGAAATAAAATAGAGTAAGTATGCCTTGAAGGAAAAACAAAAGATATAAATTTAATCAATTACAATTATTTATAACTTAATTATATTCGATTATATTTTAATATAAATCTTACTTTATTTCTTATATAGGAGGAATCAACATCTCCACATGTTAGATTGTGTATATGAATATATTAAAAGATTTTTGGGAAAGGTTATACTTACTACAAGCATCATGATGTATTTGTTGGATTAATGTAGTTATTTTAATTTACATAGTATGGATTTGTTTGTTAGATCTGACGAAATATATGTTATTTAGTTTGAGCATTTTCATTTATCAAAAAAAAAAAAAGTTTGAGCATTTTCCTTTTGAAAATGACTTAAATGCATATTGTATGAGTTTTGTTATGATTCATGATTCTGTTTGGATATTGAAATTATGTTTTTTGGTGTAGCAACAGAATATGAGTACTTCGTAAAGTTGATTCATGGTTCTGCTTGGAAGTAAAAAAGTAACAGGCTAACGGGCCAAGCCAGACCATTTGTTTTTTTATAAACGGGTCAAATCATGTTAACAGTTAGACTCATACTAGGCTTGGGCCAGGCCAAATTGAAATTTTTTGGCGTAGGCTTGGGCTTTTCGGGGCAAAGCTTGGCCCAGCCCAACCCACTTTCACCCCTAGTGTCGGACACGTGTCCAACACGCACAATTAACAAAAAAACACGAGTCCGTGTTTCAGAGTTGCTCATCATGAATCAGAAGTTTTCTAACTAGAGCAACGACTTGTTTCTTTTTCTTCTTTCCTTTGCTCAAGTTGTGTGATTAGGATCACTTCCTTTGTCGTGTATATTTTCATTACAGCTGTTAAGAATGGTAGGGAGGAAGCCCAAAATCCTTCGCAAAGGGTTCTGATAATGTTGGGATATATAAAAACCATTAATGTAGCCTCTCCCAACAGCTTAAGCTTTTGGGTTGAATTGGTTCTTACATGGTATCAGAGCCTCGTGTCCCGGGTTCGATCCTCCCCGCCCCTCACTTTCTTTCAAGTGAAATTTCTTTATTCGCACAGGTAGGTGGGCCTGTGCATTGTCCACCCTTCAAGTCCAGTGGGCTCTCGTGTGAGGGGGCGTGTTGAGATATATAAAAACCATTGATGTAGTCTCACCTAACAGCTTAAGCTTTTGGGTTGAATTGGTTCTTTACAGATATCACTGTTGGAAATGGTACAGGGAGCCCAAAACCCTTTGCAAAGGGCTCTAATACCACTGTTGGAAATCATATGGAGGAGCCCAAAACTCTTTACAAAGGATATCTCCATCAATGGGTCAAGCGTCAAACCATAATAAGTGGGTCGACATCACATCTCAACCTAAAACCTTAAGATTGTAAGTTTATGGGTCTTTTGCACTTCTCAAATGTGAGGCATAACATCATATCCCCCCTAAGGGCAACTTCAAGTCTTTTCTCTTTTAAGTATTGGAGTTACACCAACCTTATGCGGAGGCCTCTTCAATTGCATAACCATGTCCAAATACTCAGCCTAGCCAAACTGTTGGCTCTGATACTGATGTGCCTTCGACATATAGATATTTCAGAGTAAAAAGATTAAGGATTTTACAATAATTCAGTAATAAAGTTATTGTTTTTGAGGAATTATTGATAATCCATCTTCAGGCAAACTTTCACTCTGATTTTATGTTTTTATAGGAGGAAAGCAGAAAATAAGCTACTGTTACAAATAACAGTTTCACGCGAATAGCGTGAGAATGGCGCGGATCGCGCTATGTCCACTGACTTTTCACGTAACTGGTGTTAATTTCACGCTGATCGCGCCAAAACTGAGGAAGAAAAGCCATGTCCACTGTCACTTCATGCTAATAGCGCGGTTTTCACGCTAATGGTGTGGTTTTCATGCTATTCACACCAAACATAGTAATCTTCACTGTTTGCCCGCACGAATCGCGTGTATTTGGCGCTGATCGCGCCGGCGTCGTGATTTCAGCTTCCTGATTTACGGATTTGGATAGAAACAGAAAGAAAGATAAAATCTCTCGGAAGATTATGATCTGATTGGATTGCTGGTTATAAAAAGGGAGTCAGAAAAAAAAAGAAACAACATCTTTTGGACGGGAGAAATTACGAAGAACAGAAATCGGAGCAAGCTCTTGCTGACTGAATATTCAAGATTTCTTCTTCCCATTCTTCTGGTTATTATTTATTTATGAATTCTTTTCCATACTTTGAATTGTCAGACATCAATATGTCTGGCTAGTCTTTTATTATTGTGGTAAGGGTCACAACCCTTGATGTGAACCCCTTGTAGTTTGATTAATTTTGTATTTGTTTATTCCAATTGAATTTATTTTCCTTTGTTCTTCATCTCTTAATTCTTCTAGAACTGATCACTCTATCGGGATTGCGAGGGTTAGGGTTTTCAATAGGGATATTGAGATTCTAATTCCAGACAAAAAGGAAAGTAACTTTTCATGTATGCACTAGGGATAGGCTACATGAACCGCAAACGTTATGGATTCACTGATTCAAAAGTTTAACCTAAAAAGGGATTTCTAAGGGATTAGGATTCTAATAGGGTTAATAAAGTTAAGATCACTAAGGAATTAGGGCTTAACTAATCAATTAAAAGATGGTGAATTGTTTGATCAATGGTTAAATTAAATGTAAACATTAATTCAGATTGCAAGGTGGGGATCATAAAGGTGTTGGTGTCTCTTTACCGCAATATTCTCTTAAATATTTTCTCAATCTTAATCTGTTGTTCTCGAGTTTTAAAAAGAATTTTTGAATTATTCACAGTTTCTTGAATTGTTCTCAATTTTCCCAACCTACAATTGTTCTTAAACCAATTTTATTAATCCAACAAGAGAGGAATAGTTATATTAATTTCGATGCCTCAATCCTCATGAATACGATACTCTACTAATCATTTTATTACTTGGAACGATCGGTACACTTGGCGATTTTTCGAAACAAGTTTTTGGCGTCGTTTCCGGGGATTGAATACGCCAATTTTATTTATAACTTTGATTTTCTTGATTGGATTTTGTTTTGTTACTAATCTTTTTGCTTTAGTTTATGCGAGGTAAAGTAAATTGAGATACTTTACAGTTTGATTCAGAAATCGAGAAAACTGCAAAGAAGAATCGAAAGCTAGCCAAGCAAAGAAAGCAGGAAGAGTCTTCGAGTTCTAAGCCAAACACAGAACCCGTGATGGCAGCTAGTAATCCACCTCCGGGAGAGGAATTGATGGAGTCAATTCTCGCTCCTTTTTTCACGAGGCCGAACTCTAGCATAGTCAGGCCACCGATAGATGCCAACAACTATGACATCCATCCGTCGCTGATTACTTTGGTGGAGAAGAATCCTTTTGGGGGAGAGGACTACAAAGATCCCCATGACTTTATGGATAGATTTCTGAGAATCTATGATACAACCAAACATCATGGAGTATCCGATGATGCAACCAGACTCCGGTTGTTTCATTTTGCTTTGACCGTGAAAACCCTGAGATGGTTGGACCGACAAACTCCTAACAGTATCCGAACATGGGACGAGTTAGCATCCAAGTTCTTTGCTGAGCACTTTTCCAGGGAAAAGTACAATAAGTTGGTGAATGAAATCACCAACTTCACTCAACAACCGGGAGAGACTCTGTGTGCAGCCTGGACCAAATTCCAAGAGTTGATCAGAAAGTGCCCCCAATATGACTTGCCAGATACCAAGAAGGTCAGAGTCTTCTATAATGGGATGACACCAGATTCCAGAATGGTTGTCAACGGTGCAGTCAGTGGAACCATAGGAAAGAAGACAATAGCTCAAACTCTAGAGCTGATTGATTACATGGCAAGGAACGAGAATGCTTCAATGGAAGTTCAACCGGTTCAACCAGTTCAACCGAAGAAAGGGCTTCTTCAATTAGGGAAGAATGATGCATCACTAGCTGAACAAAAGGTGATTTCTTAACAGCTAGCCAGTATGAATGCCAAGCTAGACAAGATGCAAATCTCTACAGCTCAAGTTAATTTAGTTAACTGTGAGTACTGCAAAGGGGAGCATGAGACTAATGAGTGCCCAACACTCATGGGAGCTGAGCCATTCCAGGTCAATGGAGTTTGGTATGATCCAAGGTCACCACAGAATTCCCAAAAATTTTCGAGGAATCAAAATGGTGCTCAAGGAAGCAATTTTCAATGGAGAATTCAAGGTGGAGGGTTGGATTATAAATCCAACAATTATCTGCAACCTCCTCCTCCTCCACATAAAGAGCCATCTGAACTAGAGAAAGCAATGCTGCAGCTTTCTAAGACTACAAATGATCACATGCAGACTACTGATACCTTTATGAATGAGACAAGAGCCTACCATAAAAACTAAGATGCGTCCATCCAGAACTTGGAAAATCAGATAGGTCAACTGTCTAAGCAGCTAGCTGAGAGAACTCATGGACAGTTTTCGAGTGATACCATTGTGAATCCGAAGGAGCACTGCAAATGCATTGTAACTAGAAGTGAAATTGTGATCACTCCTCAAGACAAGCCAAAGATGGTTCAGAAAAAGAAAGTTGATGAATCAGTAATTGAACCAGAGCAAGAAAAAGAGGAGAAAACACCTGTAAGTGAGAAAGAAGAGACTGCAGAGTAAGAAAAAGAAGAGGCAAAGGAGAAACTTGTTGAAGCTCCGAAGAAGCTGATGGATTATTCTCGATTTGAGAAACCTCTTTATCCTGTGAAGCTCAAGCAACATGCACAGAAGCAACAATATACCAGATTTTTAGATATATTTAAAAAGTTGAATATTAATATTCCTTTTGCTGAGGCTTTAGCTAATATGCCTAACTATGCTAAATTCATGAAAGATTTGTTGTCTAGAAAGCATAAGTTGCAGGATTGTGTGACAGTAGCACTTACTGGAGAGTGCAGTGCCATTATACAGAAGAAGTTCCCACCAAAGCTTCGAGATCCTGGGACTTTCAACATTCCAATTGCGGTAGGCAACACTAATGTTGGCCAGGCACTCTGTGATCTTGGAGCAAGCATCAACCTAATGCCATTGTCAATATGCAAGTGATTGGAAATTTCTGAGTTGAAGCCAACTATGGTCTCTCTACAGCTTGCTGACCGTTCCTTGAGGAGACCTAATGGAGTAATAGAAGATGTCCTTGTCAAGGTTGACAAGTTCATTTTCCCTGCTGATTTCATTGTGTTGGATATGGAGGAGGAGAGTGAAATACCCCTTCTGTTGGGTAGACCGTTCTTGGCCACATCTCGAGCTATGATTGATGTAGAACAAGGAAAGCTCGAGTTGAGGATGAATGATGAGAAAATCACTATCAATATTTTCGGTGCTATGAAAAATTCATCTGATCATAGTAATTGTTTCAGACTTGATGTGTTTGAAGAGGTGGTTATGGAAGAGAAAAGTGATTATCAAGAGCTTGAAGAAGAGTTGAAGGCTCAAGATGAAGCTACTCCACAAGAAGAGCTAGAAGTTGTTTTTGAGGTGCTAGAAAAGAAAGAAAATGATTTAGTTACAGTAGCACCAAAAATAGAATTGAAAGAGTTACCTGAAACTCTGAAATATGCCTTTTTGGGAGATGAAGAGCAATACCCTGTTATCATCAATAAAGAGTTGTCTATGGATGAAGAAGAGAAGTTGTTGAAAGTGCTCAAGGAGCACAAGACAGCTATTGGGTGGTCTATTTCTGATTTGAAGGACATCAACTATTCTTTCTGTACTCACAAGATTCTAATAGAAGACAATGTTAAACCTGTGAGACAACCTCAGAGAAGACTAAACTCCACAAAGAAGGAAGTCCATCAGCGACATGAAAAATGCAAGCCAAAGGTTAAGATGGAAAAATCCAGGAGTAAGGAAAATTATGTGAAGACTAAATTTAAAGTTCCTGAGAACCCTCATCCTCATCAACGTGCATATGATTATTATGGAAAGACACAATACTGGACCAAGAAGATTAGGTCATCAATGGTAGCGTGCTTCCAACCACCATAATCACAGGGAGGTACGTCAGGCTCGTGACGTTAAACAAACACTGGTTGGGAGGTAACCCAATAATTTTTGAGTCATTTTATTATTTAATTATGTTGAGTCTTTTAAATTTTAGAAAAGAGTTAGTTTGGAGTAAGTTAAAAAGTGTTAGTTTTTGAGTCAACGGAAAACAGAGAACAGCCAAATCGCGCGGCATATGGCGCAAAATGCGCTATTTCCCAATGATACTCACTGTATCTTAACACGAAACGCGTTGAACCTGGCGCAATTAGCGCCATTTGCCTTGGCAGCTTCTGTTTATCCGCGCAAATCGCGCGGTTCCTGGCGCGATCTGCATGAGTGTGCGGTTACATATTTGGTCTTTGGTTTTGTAATTCTCCAGTACAGTGGTCATGTTGTTTTCTGATTGATTGTTCACATGTGTGTGTGTTTTACTTGCGCAACAGTTACATTCATCAACTAGTTTAGTTTTATTGCTGGGGACAGCAATTTTCTAAATCTGGGAATTGGGCGCACCACATGCAATACAGTGGAACCACACAGAAAGACATCTAACAGAAAAAATTTCTGAATCAGGGGAGATATCTGAACCTTTTCTCTCAAATTCTTTTGTTATTTTTGTTTAGATAGAAGAAATTTTCTGAGCAACATACCTGGATCTGTATTAGCTACTCATGCAATAAGATGATTAAATCTTAGAGAGCATATAAGATACTGTGTGAGAAGTCATAATGGATAAATGTTATGAGTAATGCATTGAAGTATAAGAGTTATTATTGCTCGTTTGATTAAATTCGTTGTTGAGAGTTACAATTGATATGTTATGATAAGTGGAATTTAGATTCTAGTTTGATTGCATATCCGTGAGATTTGAGCCTATACATTAATTTTTCTTTTTAGAGATACCTTTCTGTGATAATACTCTAGAACTTGATCTGTTTCTCTGTAAAACATGCATGATCTGAAATGATAAAGGCAATTCTTTCTTGTTAACTACTTGGCCAAATAGTTGACCTGAAAAGTTTCCATTGTTAGCCCCTTTGAGCTTTAGCCTGCCTCTTGTTGAATTTCACCACAAAACACTTAACTTATCTCCCTGTCAGTAAATCCTGAATGAGATTGAAGCTCTGATTATAGAAATTCAAGGAAAAAGTTCACAGAAGTCAAAGTGATGGCGAAAGCAAAAGCTGAAACCAAAGAGAAAAAGAACAAAAATGAAAAGTTGCATAGCAATAGCATGAAAATGTCAAGAAGAAGAAAAAGAAAAAGTATGAATAGAAAGGAAAAGACTAAGTGAAATTGTGTCTGAGTGTGAACAACTGAAAATAAATAGATGTGTCTCAATCTCATATACAGTAAGAAAATTAGCCACTTTCCCAGATATTCCTACTCTAGCCTAAGCCAAGTTACAACCCTGCAAAGACCTTTGGATCTAATTGTACATGTTTTATACGTTCCTCATCTTTAGGAATTTGAGAATAGAATCAAGCCTATGGTAGTCTTATTGCACTGATGGATTGAGAGGTTAAACCCAATACACAAGAACGACAAGTGCAGTGATTATCTTGGTAAGAAGTGATAGAGCTAGATTCTAATTCCTTATACAAAAAGTGATTCCTGAAATTCTCAACTATGAATTCACTCATGCACAACTTTATAACTCTGAATCTCTTCAATGTAGAAAAGTGCATCAGTGACATAAACTCTTCTCACAGTGCTTATCATTGCTGCCTGATGTTTGATCTTATTTATTACTGAGGACATCAATATCTAAATCTGGGAATTGTTTGATGTGCCTTCGACATATAGATATTTCAGAGTAAAATGATTAGGGATTTTACAGTAATTCAGTAATAAAGTTATTGTTTTTGAGGAATTATTGATAATCCATCTTCAGGCACACTTTCACTCTGATTTTATGTTTTTATAGGAGGAAAGCAGAAAATAAGCTACTGTTACAAACAACAGTTTCACGAGAATAGAGTGAGAATGGCGCAGTTCGCGCCATGTCCACTGACTTTTCACGCAATTGGCGTTAATTTAACGCTGATCGCGCCAAAACTGAGGAAGAAAAGTCATGTCCACTGTCATTTCACGCTAATGGCGTGGTTTTCATGCTTTTCACGCCAAACATAGTAATCTTCACTGTTTGCCCGTGCGAATCGCGTGTATTTGGCGCTGATCGCGCCGGCGTCGTAATTTCAGCTTCTTGATTTACGGATTTGGATAGAAACAGAAAGAAAGATCAAATCTCTCGGAAGATTATGACTTGATTGGATTGCTGGTTATAAAAAGGGAGTCAGAAACAAAAAGAAACAACATCTTTTGGACGGGAGAAATTACGAAGAACAGAAATCAGAGCAAGCTCTTGCTGACTGAAGATTCAAGATTTCTTCTTCACAGTCTTCTGGTTATTATTTATTTATGAATTCTTTTCCATACTTTGAATTGTCAGACATCAATATGTCTGGCTAGTCTTTTATTATTGTGGTAAGGGTCACAACCTTTGATGTGAACCCCTTGTAGTTTGATTAATTTTGTATTTGTTTATTCCAATTGAATTTATTTTCCTTTGTTCTTCATCTCTTAATTCTTCTAGAACTGATCACTCTATCGAGATTGCAAGGGCTAGAGTTTTCAATAGGGATATTGGAATTCTAATTCCAGACAAAAAGGAAAGTAACTGGTCATGTATGCACTAGGAATAGGCTACATGAACCGCAAACGTTAAGAATTCACTGATTCAAAAGTTTAACCTAAAAAGGGATTAGGATTCTAATAGGGTTAATAAAGTTAAGATCACTAAGGAATTAGGGCTTAACTAATCAATTAAAAGATGGTGAATTGTTTGATCAATGGTTAAATTAAATGTAAACATTAATTCAGATTGTAAGGTGGGGATCATAAAGGTGTTGGTGTCTCTTTACCGCAATATTCTCTTAAATATTTTCTCAATCTTAATCTGTTGTTCTCGAGTTTTAAATAGAATTTTTGAATTATTCACAATGTCTTGAATTGTTCTCAATTTTCACAACCTACAATTGTTCTTAAATCAATTTTATCAATTCAACAAGAGAGGAATATTTATAATAATTTTAGTGCCTCAATCCTCGTGGAGACGATACTCTATTCATCATTTTATTACTTGAAACAATCGGTACATTTGTCGATTTTTTGCAACAAAGACCATTGTTAAGAATGATACAAGGGAGCCCACAAAAGGTTTTGGGCTCCCTGTTGCGTAAAATCGGCAAGTGCACCGATCGTACCAAGTAATAAAAAGTGAGTAAGAATATCGTCCCACGAGGATTGAGGCACCAGATTTAATTTTAACTATTCATTTCTTATTGGATTTAACAAAAAGAGGTTTTAGAAGTAATTGTGTTGTGACAATTGTGAACTATTTAATATTTCATGAGCAATTCAAAAAGAAGTTTGAGAACTTAAAGTAAAAGATTGAGAGTTTAAGAAAAATATAAAGATAAACTATTGCAGTAAAGGACTCCAACACCTTTCCGATCCCCACATTGTAATCTTGATTAATATTTATATTTAATTACCCAATTGATCAAACAATTCACCATCTATAATTAATTAGTTAAGCCCTAATCCCTTAGTGATCTTAACCTTATTAACCCTATTAGAATCCTAATCCCTTAGAAATCCCTTTTCAGGTTAATCTTTAAGCCCAGTGAATTTTCCACATTTGCAGTTCATATAGCCTATCCCTAGTGCATACATGAACAGTTATCTTACCCTTTGTCAGGAATTAGAATCCCAATATTCCTATTGAAAACCCTAACCTTCGCAATCCTAATAGAGTCGCGAATTCTAAAAGAATTATGGATGAAGAACAGAGTAAAATAAATTCAATTGGATAATTAACCATAAACTTAACCAAAATACAAGGGGTTCACATTAAGGGTTGTGACCCTTACCACAATATAAAAAGACTAGCCAGACATATTCATATCTAACAAAAACAAATATTCAAAAGAATTCATAAAACTAAAAATAACCGGAAAGAATGGAAGAAGAAATCCTGATTCTTTAGGCACCGAAAGCTCGCTCCGATTCCTGTTGCTCGCAATTTTTCCCATGCAAAAGTGTGTTTTTCTCTTGAGGTCTGAGTCTCTATTTATAGAGTCTTTGACCTGGTGGGGAATCTTGATCTAATCTTTTCCGCATCTCAATGTAGTCTTGTCTCTGATTTAAAAAGGGATTTAATGCTGATTGTCCGCACCTCCCACGCCACTAGCGTGGTTACCACGCTGTGAGCGTGGGAGTTTTTCTTTATAATCCTGGAGCACCACGCAACTAGCGTGGTTTCCACGCTGCAAGCATGGGCTTTTTAAGGGTCTGGCGCTACTTGTGTGGTTCCCACGCCAGGAGCGTGGTAGCTTCTGCCTGAATTTGATCTCTGGCGCTAGTAGCGTGAGTCCCACGCTAGTAGCGTGGATGCCTCTGTGTGAAAGAGCTCCCTTCACGCTGTGAGCGTCATACCCACGCTGTGAGTGTGGGCCTTCAGGTTAGCTTTTTCCTTTTTAGCTCCAGTTTGTCTATTTTTCCTATGAAATCAACATAAAATCAATGTGCAATCTCTGATTAAGATTTTGACAGATCAACAGTGATTATTGTCCTTTTTGCTTAAGATTTAATCAACATTCTTTCTCTTTTTGGCTTAGATTTCCTTATATGCTGAATGGATATCAAACAATTCCCAGATTTGAACTTTGCTGTCCTCAGCAATGTAATAGATTAAAGTTATCAAAAAAGAATAATTCTGTGAAAACATGGAACACAACATCTTAAGAATTCAGACTGCTATGCATGTATAAATCTCTGTTTGAAACTTCCAACAATGCTTGTCAGTTATATCAAGAATTGAAATCCTAACTTGAACATTCCTCATAGTTTAAATGTACTCTCATCACGCTCAGTGGTTGAGGGTTTCACACTTATCCATCAGTGTAGTAGTAATTCCATAGGCTTAAACTTATTCTCAATTCCTAAGATTAAGGAATCCATTTGACATGCATAGACTGATCAAAAGGTCTTTGATAGGTTGTAACTTGGCCTGGTTTGGGGGTGAGAATCTTTTGGTCAGAAGCTGATTGGAGTGATTGAAATACTGATTTTAACAATACTTCCTTCTCTTCTAGGCTTTGCCTTATTTTACAAACTTGGGATTTTTTCCCTTTCATCACTACCTTTTTCTTTCCTTGTTTGCAGATGTTTTCTTTCTTTTCTCTTTTGAGCTGCAAATTTTCTTCCTTTCCTTGTTCAGCTACTTAACTTTTCCTTTTTGAGAAGTAATTTGACTTTTCATCTTGGATCAACATTCAATCTCTCAAGGTGTGTCAAGAGAAACAGGATTAAGCAATTTTCATCAGATTTGAATGAACTGGTTTAAGGCTCAAAATGGCTTAACAATGGAAATTCTTACGGGTAGGTTGTTTGGCTCTAAGTTAACAAGAATGAAAATGCCCTTATCATCTCAGTAATACATGCAAGCCAGAGAAACAGTTCAAGTTCTAGAAACTACTACAGTGAGGTCTCTCAAAAAGAAAAATTTCTGTTTAGGCTCAAATCCTCACAGTTATAATTCAACTAGAATCGCAATTCAAAGTTTCACATCAAGCATTATCAAAAATTTCACCAAAACAGTTATAAAAACGAGCAGTCATCATTCTCAGATTAAAACATTTAATTGCTCACAGATATCATGCTTCATCTAACTCATTCTAATTACTTACTGCATAAGCTTAGAACACTCTGGGATTGCTTGTTTAGGAATTTTCTGAAAATTTTCTCTTTTTCTTTAAAAATTGAATCTAACTAAAAACAGCAAATAAAAAAAATTGAAGGTTAAAATATCTCCCCTTTTTCAAAAAAATTTCTGTTTAGATGTCTTTTCTGTGGTGTAGTTCCGCAGTATTTAGCAAGCCTCACATATTGTATGCGACAATTCCCAGATTTAGAACGTTGTTGTCCTCAGCAACAAACTATACTAGTCGAAGGGCTAAATCTGCCAGATGGAACACACACACACACTTGTTAAACAGTAAACACAGAATAATCATGAAAATGCACTGCATAAGGAGAAATAATCCAACCAACTAATAAATACTGAAAACAGCAAAATAAAATGCCAAAGTAAATGTCATGGTGCAGTGAACTGGCGCTCACAGCGTGGGTTTCACACTAAGAGCGTGTAACTCACTGCCTCATTTTGCTTGATGGCGCTCGCAGCGTGGAATTCACGCTATGGGCGCGAGTATTTCGTGAGGTTTCCACGCTGATGGCGTGGTTACCACGCTGTGAGCGTGGAACTCACTGTCTCTTTTGGCCTTGTGGCACTACTAGCGCCAAATTGGCGCTCACAGTGCGTCTCTTTTGGCCTTGTGGCGCTCACAGCGCTAATTCCCAGATTTAAAATTTTTCCATATGGTCACTAATTCACCACTTAACCACTTACTCTACTTATTAAAAATTAAACTATCCTAAGAAAATAAAATAAATAAAATAAAAACAGAAAAACAACTATTGGGTTGCCTCCTAATTAGCGCTTGTTTAATGTCACGAGCCTGACATACCCCTTGTGATTTATGGTGGTTGGAAGCATTCTACCATTGATGACTCAATCTTCTTGATCCAGTATTGTTTCCTTCCATGATCATATGCATGTGGATGAGGAAGAGAGTTCTCAGGAACTTTGAACTTAGTCTTCACATGTTTTTCCTTACTCTTGGGCTTTTCCATCTTAACCTTTGGCTTGCTTTCTTTATGCTGCTGATGAACTTCCTTATTGATGATAACAGGATATTGTTCTTCGTCTCCCAAGAAAGCATACTTAAGAGTTTAAGGAAACTCTTTTAATTGCACCTTTGGTACCAATGTAGCTGAGTCATCTTCTTTCTTTTCTAGTACCTCAAAGACAGTTGCTCGCTCTTCTTCTGGAGAAGCTTCATCTAGAGCCTTCAACTCTTCTTCAAGCTCTTGATAATCACTTTTCTCTTCCATAACCACCTCTTCAAACACTTCAAGTTTGAAACAATCACTATGATCAGAGGGATTCTTCATAGCATCGAAAACATTGATAATGATTTTCTCATCATTCATCCTCAACTCGAGCTTTCCTTGTTCTACATCAATCATAGCTCGAGTTGTGGCCAGGAACGGTCTACCCAACAGAAGGGGCATTTCACTCTCTTCCTCCATGTCTAACACGATGAAATCAGCAGGGAAGATGAACTTGTCAACTTTAACAAGAACATCTTCTATGATTCCATTAGGTCTCCTCAAAGAACGGTCAGCGAGCTGTAGAGAGACCATGGTTGGCTTCAACTCAGTAATTCCCAATGACTTGCATATTGATAACAGCATCAAGTTGATGCTTGCTCCGAGATCACATAGTGCCCGGCCAACATTAGTGTTGCCTACCGCAATTGGGATGTTGAAACTCCCAAGATCTTGAAGCTTTGGTGGGAACTTTTTTTGTACGATGGCACTGCACTCTTCAGTAAGTGCTACTGTCTCACAATCCTGCAACTTATGCTTTCTTGACAAAAAATCTTTCATAAATTTAGCATAGTTAGGCATATTAGCAAGAGCTTCAGCAAATGGAATATTAATATGCAATTTTTTAAACATATCTAAAAACCTGGCATACTGTTGCTTCTGTGCTTGTTTCTTGAGCTTCACAGGATAAGGAGGTTTCTCAAAACGAGAAAAATCCATCGGTTGCTTTGGAGCTTCAACAGCTTTCTCCTTTGCTTTTTCTTTGTCTTGCCTTGCAGGTTCTTCTTTTTCACTGGCAGGTTCTTCTTCTTCTTTCTCATGCTGAACCAATTTTGGCTTGTCTTGAGGAGTGATCACAATCCCACTCTTGGTTATAATGGACTTGCAGTCTGCCTTTGGATTCACAATTGTATCTCCTGGGAACTGTCCTTGAGCTCTTTCAGCCAACTGCCTAGACAACTGGCCTATTTGACTCTCCAAGTTTCGGATGGAAGCAACCTGGTTCTTGTGGTAGGCTCTTGTCTCAATTATGTGATCATTAGTGGTCTTGGCCAATTGTATCATCGCTTTCTCCAATTCGGATGACTCTTTTTGTGGCATAGGAGGAGGTTGCAGATAGTTGTTGGATTTATAATCCAAGTCGCTCCCTTGATTCCTCCTTTCAAAGTTGTTCCCTTGGCCTCCATTCTGATTTCTCTGGTAACTTTGGGTATCCTGTGGTGGCCTTGGATCATACCACACTCCATTGACTTGGAATGGTTCAGCTCCATTGAATGTAGGGCACTTATTAGTCTCATGTGGCTCTTTGCAGTACTCACAGTTGAATACATTAACTTTAGATGAGATCTGCATTCTATCTAGCTTGGCGTTCAGACTGGCTAGCTGTTGTGAGATCATCTTTTGCTCAGCTAGTGATGCATCATTGTTTCCCAGTTGTAGAATTCCCCTCTTGGGTTGAGTGGGCTGAACTGGATGAACTTATGTCGAAGCATTATCGTTCTGTGCCATGTAATCAATCAGTTCCAGGGTCTCAGCTGTTGTCTTCTTACCGATGGTTCCACCGGCTGCTCCATTGACAACCATCCTGGTTTCTGGTGTCATCCCATTATAGAAGACTCTGACTTTCTTCTCATATGGGAAGTCATATTGAGGGCATTTTCTGATCAACTCCTGGAATCTCATCCAGGCTGCACAGAGCGTCTCTCCCGGCTGCTGAATGAAGTTGGTGATCTCGTTCACCAACTTGTTGTACTTTTCCCGCGAAAAATGCTCAGCAAAGAATTTAGCTGCTAGATCGTCCCATGTTCGGATACTGTTAGGGGCTTGTCGGTCTAGCCATCTGAGGGATTTTTCGGTCAAAGCAAAGGGAAACAGCCTGAGTCTAATGGCATCGTCAGACACTCTATGATGCTTGGTAGTGTCACAGATTCTCAGAAATTTGTCCATGAAGTCGTGAAGATCTTCGTAATCCTCTCCTCTGAAAGGGTTCTTCTCCACCAGGTTAATCAGAGACGGGTTGATGTCAAAATTGTTGGCCTCTATCTCTGGCCGGACAACACTGGAGTTCGGCCTTGTGAACATAGGAGCCAGAATTGACTCCATCAACTCCGCTGGAGGTGGTGGAGGAGGCGGAGGCTGATTATTAGCTACCATCACTAATTCTTTGTGCGGCTTTGAACCTGAAGATTCTTCTTGCTTTCTTTGCTTGGCTTGCTTCCGATTTTTCTTTGCAGTTTTCTCGATTTCTGGATCAAACTGTAAGGAATCTCGATGAACTTTACCTCACATAAACTGTAGCAAAAAGATTTGTAACAAAATCCAATAAAGAAATTCAAAAGTTAAAAATAAATTAGGCGTAGTCAATCCCCGGCAACGGCGCCAAAAATTTGTTGCGTAAAATCGACAATTGCACCGATCGTACCAAGTAAGAAAAGTGAGTAAGAATATCGTCCCACGAGGATTGATGCACCAGATTTAATTTTAACAATTCCTTTCTTATTGGATTTAACAAAAAGAGGTTTTTGAAGTAATTGTGTTGTGACAATTGTGAACTATTTAATATTTCGTGAACAATTCAAAAAGAAGTTTGAGAACTTAAAGTAAAAGATTGAGAGTTTGAGAAAAATATAAAGAAAAACTATTGCAGTAAAGGACTCCAACACCTTTCCGATCCCCACCTTGTAATCTTGATTAATATTTATATTTAATTACCCAATTGATCAAACAATTCACCATCTATAGTTAATTAGTTAAGCCCTAATCCCTTAGTGATCTTAACCTTATTAACCCTATTAGAATCCTAATCCCTTAGAAATCCCTTTTCAAGTTAATCTTTAAGCCCAATGAATTTTCCACATTTGCAGTTCATATAGCCTATCCCTAGTGCATACATGAACAGTTATATTACCCTTTGTCAGGAATTAGAATCCCAATATTCCTATTGAAAACCCTAACCCTCGCAATCCTAATAGAGTCGCGAATTCTAAAAGAATTATGGATGAAGAACAGAGTAAAATAAATTCAATTGAATAATTAACCATAAACTTAGCCAAAATACAAGGGGTTCACATCAAGGGTTGTGACCCTTACCACAATATAAAAAGACTAGCCAGACATATTCATGTCTGACAAAAACAAATATTCAAAAGAATCCATAAAACTAAAAATAACCGGAAAGAATGGAAGAAGAAATCTTGATTCTTTAGGCACCGAAAGCTCGCTCCGATTCCTGTTGCTCGCAATTTCTCCCGTGCAAAAGTGTGTTTTTCTCTTGAGGTCTGAGTTTCTATTTATAGAGTCTTTGACCTGGTGGAGAATCTTGATCTAATCTTTTCCGCATCTCAATGTAATCTTGTCTCTGATTTAAAAAAGGATTTAATGCTGATTGTCCGCACCTCCCACGCCACTAGCGTGGTTACCACGCTGTGAGCGTGAGAGTTTTTCTTTATAATCCTGGAGCACCACGCAACTAGCGTGGTTTCCACGCTGCAAGCGTGGGCTTTTTGAGGGTCTGGCGCTACTCGCGTGGTTCCCACGCCAGTAGCGTGGTAGCTTCTGCCTGAATTTGATCTCTGGCGCTACTAGCGTGAGTCCCACGCTAGTAGCGTGGATGCCTCTGTGTGAAAGAGCTCCCTTCACGCTGTGAGCGTCATACCCACGCTATGAGCGTGGGCCTTCAGGTTAGCTTTTTCCTTTTTAGCTCCAGTTTGTCTGTTTTTCCTACAAAATCAACATAAAATCAATATGCAATCTCTGATTAAGATTTTGACAGATCAACAGTGATTATTGTCCTTTTTGCTTAAGATTTAATCAACATCCTTTCTCTTTTTGGCTTAGATTTCTTTATATGCTGAATGCATATCACTCCCCAATACCGTTCTCAGCAGCATCTTCGTAAATAGCCACCATGAATTTAGCCCAGCCTATTTTTTGGCAACATGATAGCTTAGTTGTTGAAGTCCTCTTTAAAATCGTTAACTTTGAGATACAATTTTATTTATTTTGTAGAAGTTTTTTGATAAATTAAAAGAAAAACAGAAACCCTTTATAGTAACCGGTTCATTAATACATGGATAGCTGCCAGAAGGCTTCAAACTAACGCACCCAAAAATTTGCAAAATATTCTGCAGAGTATACGTTCCCTTTTTTTCCAGTTTGTGTATGATTAAGCCTTGCAGAGTTGGTATTTGATAAGATTTCTCTTTTGCAGTCTGTAATTATGCCAAGGGTAGATGGGTTGCAGACACAAGGAGACCACTGTATTCTGGGTTTGGCTGTAAACAATGGTTATCCCCAATGTGGTCATGCAGGCTTACACAGAGACCAAATTTCTTGTTTGAAGGATACCGCTGGCAGCCAGAAAATTATGATGTGCCAGAGTTTGACCCATCTGCGTTCTTGAGAAAGTAGGTATAATCTTTTCTTTTTCTTTGATCAAATTGTTAATATATATATTTTAACATTATCATCTAGTTGCTATGTTTATTCAGTGTACATGACTTGCTCAGTTATCTACTTCCCAGTTAACATGAATAGCATCCCATGTATTATTTTGACAACTAGACCCTGAATTTTTCCATCCATGCCTTTTTTTTTTGTTAAAACAAAGTTCTTAATTTCCTTGTCTTTCTCTTTTGGTTAAAAAATAGAATTCGGTGAACATCTGTTTATAGTAATTTTGTCATAGTTTTTAATGTTCATATTGGAATATAGGATGCAGAACAAAACAATTGCATTCATAGGAGATTCATTGGGCCGGCAACAATTTCAATCTCTGATGTGTATGGTCACTGGTGGAGATGAGAGCCCTGAGGTTGAAAATGTTGGATGGGAATATGGTCTTGTAAAAGCACGTGGAGCTATTCGTCCTGATGGCTGGGCTTACACATTTCCAAAGACTAATACCACCATCTTATATTATTGGTCAGCTAGTTTATGTGATCTTGAGCCTCTTAACATCACAGACCCACTTACCAACATTGCCATGCATTTAGATCGCCCCTCTGCATTCCTAAGAAGGTTCCTCTATAAGTTTGATGTTTTGGTTCTTAATACAGGACACCACTGGAACCAGGGTAAGCTTAATGCAAACCGTTGGGTAATGCATGTTGATGGAAAGCCAAGTAAAGATAAACAGTTTAGAGAAGTTGTAGATGCCAAGAACTTTACTGTATACAATGTAGTTAGATGGCTTGATTCACAACTTGTTTCACATCCTAGACTCAAAGTTTTCTTTAGGACTTTATCGCCTAGGCATTTTGCCAATGGGGATTGGAACAGTGGTGGCAGCTGTGATAACACTGTCCCATTAAGGGGTGGAAGTGAGGTTGTGCAAGAAGGATCTTCTAGTGATCCAATTGTTGAGGGTGCACTGAATGGTACAAAGATTAAGATGCTGGATATAACTGCTATATCACAGTTGAGGGATGAGGCTCACATGTCTCGCTATACTAGTAGTGGAATTTCTAATTCTAGTGACTGTTTGCATTGGTGCCTACCTGGAATCCCAGATACCTGGAATGAACTACTTGTTGCTCAGATATAGGCTGTGTCTTAGTTTATTAGGCACTTCTTCCTCTTATTCCTCTCTTAACCCATCAAGAGGAAAAACAAAAGATGAAGAAGATGCTTAGACTCAGGCTGACACATGTAAAATGTTTAGGGATTGGAATATGCTTATTCAATTTGGTTTTGAAAGGCCAATTTGAAGGGATTTTGTATTTATAACCATGTATTATAAATGTTGTTAATAAGAAAAAGAGGAAATTCATGCGCATACACTCTTGTCAAGAATTCTTTCAAATAATTGGTTAATGAGTCATTATTTAGAGGAATTCAATCAAAACATGACTTGCCACATAAAATTTGAATCTCTACAGTGATATTATAACATTTATGGGATTAATAACAATTATGTTATAGGAATAAGATTCCTATCATGCAAGACTATCGACAAAATAAAATTTGTCTCTTTTAATTTTAATTTTTTTTATTTTACTTGTCGTTTTCTGTTGTAGGAAAAAAAATATTTTGCTGCAACAGGACCAAACAAAGCCTAACATTTATTATGGTAAATTTTTTCTATAACATTAATTTAGATTCTTAAGTGTGTGTATTCTACATGACAATTAACTAATGTGTTACGGTACAATAAATATGTATGTGTTGTCTCTTGACGTACTTATACATTACAACTGGCAACCATCGTTGTGAGGATAGAGATATATAATTGATTCATATAGAACTTAAAAAATATAGATTACCTATTGATATAGTTCAATTTACAATACATAATAAGTGAGAAGAGAATTTAGGTTTGATTTTCATATAGAACTTGGGAAGGTGCAAAAAACTTTAACTGTTATTAAATCTCAACTTATGAGGTGCAAATAACTTTAATTGGTATTAAGTCCCCACTTATAATTAATTTTATAACCGCTCAAAGAGTGAAGTTTGAGAAAAGAGTTGGTTTACCAAAAAAATAAATATATATTAAAATTATGAAAAAATGGAATAATTAATTTTGAAATAAATATATTTAAAATTTTTAATAAAAATTATGGATAACAGGCGTTATTGTTTAAGTTGATTTAAATCTTTTTCAATATACTGTTCTCTAATTAACATATTGTTGTAAATAGTAATTATGTAGTCATTTATTAGTAATTATGTAGTCATTTATTTGTATTTATTTAGTCCGTTACTTGTATATTGGGCCAAGCCCATTAGGTCAAAATTAGGTCAAGAAGTCTCTATAAATAGAGACCCCTATGTACTGATTCAAATAAAAATCAATAATATTTCATAACACTTTTTCAAGTTGGTATCAGAGCTCTCGATCCTGAGGGCTCTGCTTCCGCGCCTATTGTCTTTTTTTTTACAAAACCCTAATTTCTTTGCCTCTTCCCTCCATCAGCCGCCACCGGAAAAAATTTTCTGGGGACCTTTTCGACCAAGGGGACCACTGTTGACCTTCTTTTTTTTTCGTTCTATCATTCTACGCAACGTTCCTCTGCCACAAACGACCCAAACACCTCCGACCGCCTTCAACCAGTTCTGTCTTCACCGTTTAGAAGCCTTTCCGGTGACTTTTCAACCGCAACCACCCACAGACAGGTGCGCGCTCACCGGACGACCACACCGGAAAAATTTCAGCCGGAGAAGCCTTGCCACGCGCTCTCACGCGCCGCCTCTTTGTCCGCGAGTGAAGCCCACGCGCAGCTGCTTTCTCCGGCGCGTGGAGGCGCGTCCGGCGGTGTTTTTGGACCGGACCACCACCATTCTTCTCGTCTCCTTGTTCTCTTTCTGGATCTGTGTTGTTTTCTCAGATCGGACATCGTTTGGTATTTTTTTCCGAATTTTTTGGCTTCTTAGAGCCTTTTTCTTTGACTGTTTTTTGTGCAGTATGACCTCTTCTCAAAGGAGTTCCTTTACAAAGTTTTATGATGGTGCATCTTCTAAACCTAAGAGAGATGATCGATGGTGTTCTTATTGTAAAAGAACAGGTCATATCAAGGATTTATGATTTCGCCTCCATGGAAAGCAAGCTGTCTTAGAAAAGATGGCAAGGATGCGTGGTCAAGCGCATTTTACTTCCTTTGGAATAACTCCTGCACCTAATGAGACCCAACCTGCATTTCGTCTAGATGAGTTAGAACGGCTCCGAACCATCCTTGATTATCTGAGTAAGCCATCTGATACTAGTGCTTTGGCTTTGACTGGTATGAGCCCCAAAACTCATTCTTTCCTTTCTTCATGTAATAATTTTAAACATTCCTGGGTTGTTGATTCTGGTGCTACTGATCATATGGCTTGTTGTGCTGACTCCTTTGCTTCTTATCATCCTACCATTGGAACTCATACTATAGCCATAGCTGATGGCTCACATACATCAGTTACGGGTTCTGGTGACATAAACTTACAGCAGTCCTTACATCTTAAAGATGCTCTTCACTTCCTAAACTCTCCACGAATCTTCTTTCTATTCATAAAATTACAAAAGATCTAAATTGTACTGTAACCTTCTTCCCTACCCATTGTGTTTTTCAGGATCTCGCCACGGGGAAGACGATTGGTAGTGCTAAAGAGCAAGGTGGGCTGTACTATCTGGTGTCACAATCTCCCGCAAATAAAGTAACAGATCACATCTTGATGTCTCATGGTCAATCAACTGCTGATTCTTTGATTTGGCTTCATCATAAGCGCTTGGGACATCCTCCATTTGGTTTACTCAAGTCTTTATTTCCGTCATTGTTTTTATCTAAGCTTGTTGAGTCTTTTCATTGTGATATTTGTGAGTTTGCTAAGCATCATCGTGTGTCTTTTCCTTCTAGTAGTACTAAGAGTGTTGAACCTTTTGATCTTATTCATTCTGATGTTTGGGGTCCTTCTAAAGTCCCTCATGCTTATGGAAATAGATGGTTTGTTTCTTTTATTGATGATTGCACTCGTGTAACTTGGGTTTACTTAATGCATGAAAAGTCTGAGGTACCACATCTGTTCTTTCAATTTTATAAAATGGTTGAGACCCAATTTGGTAGAAAAATCAAGAGATTAAGAACAGATAATGGTACTGAATATGTTAATCACAGTTTTTCCCAATTTATACGAAATCAAGGTATGATTCATGAACTTACTTGTGTAGACACCCCTCAACAAAATGGGGTTGCTGAAAGAAAAAATCGTCACCTTCTTGAAGATGCTCGTGCCTTACTGTTTCAAACACATGTACCCAAATGCTATTGGGGAGATGCCATTCTTACTGCAGCGTTCTTGATCAACCGTCTACCCACTCGGGTTCTCGATCATGTAAGTCCTATTCACTCCATGACTTATTTTTTTCCTTCTGTTCCAACTTTGCAAAGTCTTCCTCCTCGAGTGTTTGGGTGTGTTGTCTTTGTTCATATTCATAAACAGCATCGCAGTAAGTTGGATCCTAGGGCTCTTAAATGTGTCTTCCTTGGATATGCTCCTGTAAGAAGGGCTACAAGTGTTATCACCCTGGTAGTCAGAAATTTTTTGTTTCTATGGATGTTACATTTCAGGAATCTGAGTCCTTTTTCCAAGGTCCTCATCTTCAGGGGGAGAATAATTCACTAGAAGACTCATCACCTTCCTTCTTTGAATTTGAATCTTCAGTGTCTACTCCTTCACCTGAGTCAGTGTCTCTTCCTCTTGTTCCTGTTCCCAATGTGTCTATGTCTGATCCTCCTGTGATTGATCCTCCTATGACTGATACACAGCCCACATTGCCTCAGCAGCAACCTCAATCGTCTGAACCACTGGTAAGTCCTGAATCTCATATTTCTGATCATGATACTTCTGATGACTTACCCATTACTACTGATTCTGATGATTTACCCATTGCTCTTAGAAAAGGAAAAAGATCATGTCCCAAGAAATCTTGTTCCTCTTGTACTCAATACCTTATCTCCCATTTTGTTTCCTCTGCTAATCTGTCTGTGCAGCACAAAAGCTTTGTTTCAGCACTAGACTATATTGCAATCCCAAAATCAGTACATGAAGCCTTGAAAGATGGGAATTGGGCTCAAGCCATGCAAGAGGAGATGAATGCATTGGAGAAAAATAAAACATGGGAGGTTATTGATAGACCTACTGGAAAGAAAGCAGTAGGGTGCAGATGGGTTTATGCCCTAAAATATAATTTTGATGGAACTCTTGAGAGATACAAAGCTCGATTAGTTGCCAAAGGTTACTCTCAAACCTATGGCATTGATTATGAAGAAACATTTGCTCCAGTTGCAAAGATGAATACAGTGAGAGTTTTGTTATCCCTTGCTGCCCATTACAATCGGGATATAAACCAATTTGATGTGAAGAATGCTTTCCTCAATGGTGAGTTAGAAGAAGTCTACATGGAAATTTCGCCTGGTTTTGATTCTGTGAAGGGAGAAAATAAAGTTTGTAAATTAAAAAAAGCCTTGTATGGATTGAAGCAGTCACCTCGTGCCTGGTTTGGAAAGTTTACTAAGGTTATGATGACCTTAGGATATAAACAAAGTCAAGGAGATCACACTCTTTTTTTCAAGCACTCCTAAAATGGGAAGCTTACTGTGCTCCTTGTATATGTTGATGATATTATTATCACATGTGATGATTTTGTGGAGAGACAGATTCTGCAAACACGGCTTGCCTCTGAGTTTGAAGTCAAAGACCTTGGGAAACTGAGATATTTCCTAGGGATAGAAGTAGCTCATTCGAGCAAAGGAATCTTTATCAGCCAGAGGAAATATGTTCTTGATCTTCTCAAAGAAGCAGGAAAGCTCGGGTGTAAACCCTCTAATACTCCTATTGAGCAGAATCACAAGATGTGCTATGAAGAGGAGAGTCCTCCAGTTGATAAAGGACAATATCAACGGCTAGTTGGGAAATTGATATATTTGGCCCATACTAGACCAGACTTAGCTTATGCTGTTAGTGTTGTCAGTCAGTTTATGCACGATCCAAAGGAGAAACATATGCAGGCAGTAGAGAGAATTCTTCAGTATCTGAAAGGTACTCCTGGTAAAGGGTTGTTATTCCGACGTGATAGCAATCTATCTTTAGAAGTCTACACAGATGCTGATTATGCTGGATCCGTGATTGACCGTCGTTCTACCACTGGTTATTGCATGTTTCTTTGTGGTAACTTGGTGACATGGAGAAGTAAGAAACAAGATGTGGTCGCCAGATCAAGTGCAGAAGCTGAATTTCGAGCTATGGCTCAAGGCATTTGTGAGTTACTGTGGCTGAAAATTGTACTTGATGATCTAAAATAAAATGTGAGGGACCTATGAAGCTGCTATGTGATAATAAGTCCGCTATTTGTATAGCTCATAATCCAGTTCAACATGATCGGATTAAACATATTGAGGTCGACCGCCATTTCATCAAAGAGAAACTTGATAGCGGGTTGATTACCACTCCATACATTCCCACTGGGCGTCAATTAGCTGATCTATTGACAAAGGGGCTTCCTTCAGATAGATTTCAAGAACTTGCTAGCAAGCTGAGAATGATAAATATCTATTCCTCAGCTTGAGGGGGAGTGTTGTAAATAGTAATTATGTAGTCATTTATTAGTAATTATGTAGTCATTTATTTGTATTTATTTAGTCCGTTACTTGTATATTGGGCCAAGCCCATTATGTCAAAATTAGGTCAAGAAGTCTATATAAATAGAGACCCCTATGTACAGATTCAAATAAAAATCAATAATATTTCATAACCCTTTTTCAAGTCATATTAAAGTAGAATACTTGCAAAGTTGATTTAAATTTAATTTTTTTAAAAGAAAATCCACATATACAATGCATTATCTAAAGAAACATTTCATTTGAATCAAGATTAGGTAAATGTCCTAATCTGTATGCTTCCTTGACTCATTCTAACGAGGTTATGGTTTTTTAACTAACAAATATTTAGCTGATACAGTGAAAGAAGCATATAGGTTCTTGTGGCTTAAACTACACGCCATGGACAGTGCCCCAACATCTTTCCCATAACATGATAAGATAAATTATTTTATTCAAACATGCAAATGAATGCCATAACAACTATCCAAACCAATAGGAATTCAAGAATAACTTGTAGTGTCTGCCTCTGCAATTCTTCAAGCCTTGAATCCTCTATTTCGCATTTTCTGCTGTTGTGAATTCCTATGGCACCCAACGCTTCCAAAGGAACAAAAGTAACCATATTTAAAGTAATTCATCCTCCCAATTTCTTTGTTTTGCTTTTAATATGATGAAAAAATGGCCAGCAACCATGTGAGATTGAGAAGCTGCGATCAACATACCTAGTAACAAAATGCAAAAAAATATAAAATATCTGTTAATAGATGATATTTACTACTGCAAATTTGTTCCATTTAGACTGCGTTGATTTCTACTTTATTTTATGGCTTTCTCATAAGCCGTTAAGGTTTGAAAGGTGAATAATGCATCACGCTGGTATCTGTGGTCACGAAGCCTCTAAAACTATATAAAAAATCAATTCAACTCAAAAGTTTAATTCATTGTGATGGCCTTTTTAGTAGTTTTTATATTCCTCTGACAACATTTTCATTGGTCATTGAACTACAACATCATCATCATCTAATATAGATTTTTCTGAGGAAAATTCCTTATCTACCTGCTTTTGTCACAGCCATCTTCAGCATCGCCTTTGTTGTTTCCTGCTAGGAAGAATCTTTTAATTCTCCATTCTTTACCTTCTCGTTTTACGGGTTCTTGCAATGATTGTCTTGGAGAAACCTTGGAGCCATTCTGCACTCTACCCTTCTTCATCCAATCAAGAGAAGTTGGAAAGAACATCTTCAGGAAGAAGGTTTCACTATCCATGCTTTCAACCCGCAATATCTTACCAGGTCTATCTTTGTTTTTCTTCTTCTTGTTTAGCGTCTTGGGTTGAGATTTATTGCTACTACTACTTAGCATGAGTTTATTGTTGATCGAAGTTTCATTTTGATCTGGTTCTGGTTGCTGCACTTGTTTCTCATCCACCACCATGTCTTGGAAAGAGAGTTCGTAGCTAGACTCAGGCATGTCTTGCATCATCTCCATAAGCTCCTTCCTTCCTTCTGCAATAGCTTTGCTCCGTGAAGGGTCTGAAACTCTTGAACAATGATGCTCAAATTTAAGATTTTTTCTTATGTATGTTTCTCCAAACTCTGCTTGGCTGTTGAGCCTTGCTTCATTGTTTCCAAGTTGATCACAATCATTTTCAGAGGTTAAGGTATTTGATGAACCCCAGAAAGTGAATTCCCTGTCTCCTTCACTCTCGTGATGAGTATGTGCTTGGAAGGTTGAGCTCATGGTTTGAGAGATGAGTGAAAAGAGAAAGGTGATCGTGGTTTTGAGTAGGAGAGAACGGGAAGGAAGGTTTACATTATCATATGAAAATCAAGTCAATGTCTTTTTCTTGATGGAATTTGTGAGTCACAAGTCGTTGCCGTCTTGGATGGGAGTAAAAGTAAATGGTCAGAATACTCATTTTCCACATCCATCTCCTTCAAATAGTCTTTTGAGAAAAACTAGGGTGCTTATTTTTCACGTTATTATTAGGTCCATGTTCTAGTCTTCTTTTATTTAAACGATTTCTCCATGAATTAATTTATTAAATCAGTTGAGCCGGATATAAGAGTGTAAATGGGCTCAAATTTTGCCTTAAATAAGTCATATATAAAATATTTTAAATTTCATCTGTTAACTTAGAGTAGGCTAAATTATATGTCTCGAGTGGTCTTTATTTTAAAAATAAAATATTTGGTTCAGGCTTGTTTAAGCCTATTAAGCATTTAAGAATTTAAAAAATAATTAAAATAATATTATTTTAGAGGTAGAATCTTTTGACATCGGTGTCAAATTTAAAATTTGACACCTCATCTGAGAGCCGTTAGATCAAAAAAGATCAATGGCTCTGATTTGTAAGCATGCGACACCATTGATTTTTTTTTATATAACGGCTCTCAGATGAGGTGTCAATTTTCAAATTTGACACCGGTGTCAAAGGATCCTACCTCATTATTTTATTATTCAAAATTATTTAAACAATAATTTTATTTAAAATAAATAATACGATATAGGCTAGCCCATAAGTTTATTGGTTGAGTCTTGTAAAAAAGCATATGATTTGCTTTCTAAATAAGTTTTTTAAAAAACTTGACCTCATTTTATTTTACTAGATATAATAAGTTAAATCTGATTTTATATAAGCCGGACCATAAGCCCATGATCAGTCGTTTGATCTAGGGGTGTTCATCAACCGATCCAAACCGATTCAAACCGCGGTGACCGAACCGAAAAACCGATAACCGAATAAACCAATAACCGAAAAACCGAAAACCGATTAAAAACCGCAAATTTTAATTGGATTGGATCGGTTTTTGGATGGGTTGATGAAAACCGATCCAATCCAAACCGATCCAATATATTAATTTTCCTCTACCTACTTGGGTATTTCTGTAATCATAGTCTAAAAATTTCTAAACTCAAGACTCATTAACCCATAAACTAAACCTAAGAAAAAATCTAGTTATATCTCCTCAACAAAATTTTATCTTTGTAGAGCTTCATATCTCATTGCCAAAATTAAAAAAATTATATTATAGTTTACTAATGCTTTTGTATTTCAAATTTTTTTTTTACAAAGCCAATATATACAAAAGATGTTATTTACACAATAATCATGAAATAAATTTTAGGATTTTTCAAAAAACCGAAAACCGATCCAATCCAAACCGAAAAAAATTGGATTGGATCGGATTTGAAAAAAAATCAAAACCGAATGGATGATTATATGATCAAACCGAAAGGATTGGATCGGATAATTTTTGCTTCCAAAACCGATCCAATCCAGACCGCGAATACCCCTAGTTTGATCCATTTACACCCCTACAATTTACTAAAATTTTTAACATAGTTGGTACCGAAAACTCAAACTCGAGACACTAATTAAGCTTAAACAACCTATGTCTCCACGTGTTTCGTGGTTTGTTCTGGTCTTTTGTTCTGAACATTTTCAGCATTAATCTCTGCGTGTATGTCTCTACATGTTAGAGATCGTAGTGGTATAGGTTAGCACCAGAGATTTCGCGCGGAAAACCGGGATGTTGGTAATTTAAGAACAGTTCCTCACAAAATATTTATAAACATTTATCTAGTAAGCCTTCAATTATAATTGTAGCTGATGCCTGAACTGGCTTTGAGTGGGAACAAATTTAGTAACATCAAAGCTTACATTAGGGTGACTCAGGCTTCTAGAATCACGTTCTTACAGGAAGTTTCTAAGAAAATCAGTTATTCTTTTATCAAAGACTAAAAACGATGGGGACAACCTTGACTATGAGTTTCAAAGTATTGTGGTCCCCATTGACCATAAGCTTGTTATCAAATTGAAGAACCTTCACACCGTGGTTAGTTTAAACTTAAAATTAAAAGGTCTACTCTGTTGTGTCCAAGAGTCAACTAAGGACCGAAAACCTGGATAATTTTATTTTGATGACACAATTCTATACAATAGCCGGCGATTGATCATGAGGGCCTACTAAGTAGGGGGATAAAATTGACATGAAACAAATAATTCATTAAGCTTCTGGTAGGTTTGAGGGTTTAAGATAACATAAACTACTGATTCATATGGATTGAATGCTTGCAGTGATCATTCATAATTCTGATGTATGCAAATTAATGGCCAAAGTTGATCAAATGATTTCATATTTATATCCCTCGGATGAAATTTAAACACAATTGAAAAGGAGATGCTAGTTAATGCCAATGTGACATGTTACATTCTGACTGAGACTTCTGATCTATGTAGCTGTGAAGGCTGACCTAACCACCATCCTCATCAGGAAGATCAATATGATATATAGCATCCTTCAGATGATCAACTAGTTTACTATTTACTTCATGTATCTCTCCAATCTGTGGATGGAGCTTGTCTTTGGCTACAAACTCATGTCTTGCATTCCTTAACTCAATCCAACTACAAGCTGGTTCTTTCTTCAAACCTCTCTCCTTCATAACTGTTCTAATTCTATTGGCATCAACCCATTTGCCAGATGCAGCATAAATGTTCGATAGCATAACATATCTAGCCGTATTTTCTGGTTCTAACTCGAACAAAGCTTCTGCAGCCCTGCTAGCAAGGTCCGAGTTCCCGTGAACTCGACAAGCACCCAAGACAGCACCCCACATAGCAATGTGATTCCTAATTCCATTAGGCACTTTCTCAATTAAAACCATGGCTTCCTTGAGTCTGTTTTTCCTCCCAAGCAAATCAACTAATAAAGCATAATGATCAGGTTTAGGCTTGAGTCCATATTGCCTTTCCATCAATTCCAGCAATTCTAACCCTTCATTATCTAAACCTGCATGGCTACAAGCAGATAGCATCCCAAGAAATGTCACATGATTAGGCTCTACATTGGCTTCTATCATCCTTCTAAAGACTGCTAGTGAATCCTTCCCATGACCATTTTGTGCAAACCCAGTTATTAATGTATTCCAAGTTACTACATCCCTCATAGTTGTCATCTCAAACAAATTTTCAGCTGATTTCATATCTCCACACTTTCCATACATGTCAATTAAAGCATTACATATGTACACATTAAACAAGTTGTCACTATTGCTACCTCTGATAATATGACCGTGCACCTGTTTACCTCTTCCTATAAGAGCCTCATCTGCACAAGCATCTAGAACAATGACAAAAGTTGGAGCACTAGGCCTTACCCCCTCTTCCAGCATTTGCCTAAAAAGATCCAAAGCTTCATTACATTGCCCATTTCTTGCAAAACCCGTGATCAAAGCAGTCCAAGAAACTGTGTTCTTAACTGGCATATCGTTAAATATCCTGCAAGCCTCATCCAATCTTGATGCCTTAGTCCAAGCCACAACCATTGATGTCCAAGACACAACATTTCTCTCTGGCATCCAACAAAACACTGAACACGACAAATTTGGTTCCCCACATTTTCCATAAGCATCAATTAAAGCGTTGTTAAGAATCACATTCCACTCCATGCCAACTATAAAAGCCACCCCATGAACCTGACGCAACCATTTAACGTTACCCAAACAAGCACAGCTTCCAACTACGCTAACAAGCGTGAACTCGTCTAACATCAAGCGATCAGAACTTTTTTGCATTACCCGAAACAGCTTAACCGATTCTTTGTGAAACCCGTGGCGCGTGGAACCGGAGATGAGCGAGTTATAGCTGACGAGGTTCCGTTGAGGCATTTTATCGAACAGGTTATAAGCCTTATCGAAAAGACCTAATTTCGAGTAAAACGAGAGCAGCGTGTTCCACGAACGCGTGGTCTTGTTGGGAAAATCACCAAATGCCTTGTCGGTACTTTCTACGCAGCCGCACTTGGAATACGCGTCTATGAGACCATTGGCAATGAAAGGGTCGAAGAAAAGCGCGGTTTTGATTAGGTGAGAGTGCACGGCATTGCCAAGCTTCAGGCTTTTCGCAGTGATACACTTGGAAATCAGGGATGAGCAATTTTCAATGGACGAACCAATAACACTGGGAAGCATGGCCACCTGGCTTTCTCTGAGTTAAATCGTTAATCAACAAGGACAACACGAGTTTGAGGTTCAGTTAACGGGACCCACCCTTCGAAATTAAGGATCTTTCGCTTCAGGTAATGGGACCCACCCTTAGAAATTAAGGATCTTTCTCGAAGGTTATGGAATGGGTAGACATGGGTTTGTCCAAAAGGTGGTCGGTGACCTTTCTTTCCTCGACTCGTCACCCTTCGCGAAGCTATTGGACTCTTGCGTTCGATACAAGTCTGGACTTGACGCACGTCGCATTCACGCTCGAATCATTAAGACGCAGTTTTCCTCTGAAATCTTTATTCAGAACAGGCTCGTTGATGTTTATGCGAAATGCGGTTGTTTGGAGGACGCACGCAAGGTGTTTGATCATATGCCCCAGAGGAACACTTTCAGTTATAACGCAATATTAAGCGCGTTGACAAAGTCAGGGGGTCTTGATGAGGCTTTGAACTTCTTTAAGTGGATGCCGGAGCCTGATCAATGCTCGTGGAATGCCATGGTCTCAGGTTTTGCCCAACATGATCGCTTTGAGGAAGCTTTGAAATTCTTTGTTGATATGCACCATGAGAATTTTATGCTAAATGAGTATTCGTTTGGGAGTGCTCTTAGTGCTTGTGCAGGGTTGACAGACTTGAATATGGGCGTTCAAATCCATGCTTTGATATCAAAGTCTCATTACTCATCAGATGTTTACATGGGTTCTGCTCTTGTTGATATGTACTCTAAGTGTGGGGTTGTGGACTGTGCTCAAAGGGCTTTTGATTGCATGGTTGTGAGAAATATAGTTTCTTGGAACAGTTTGATTACATGCTATGAGCAAAATGGTCCAGCGGGAAAAGCTCTAGAGGTTTTTGTAAGGATGATGAATAGTGGGATTGAACCTGATGAGATTACTCTAGCCAGTGTGGTTAGTGCTTGTGCAAGCTTGTCAGCAATTAGGGAAGGTTTGCAAATTCATGCTCGTGTTGTGAAATGGGACAAATTCCGGAAAGACCTTGTGTTAGGCAATGCTTTGGTTGATATGTACGCAAAATGCAGCAGAGTTAATGAAGCTAGACTGGTTTTTGATAGGATGCCACTTAGGGATGTGGTGTCTGAAACCTCCATGGTTAGTGGCTACGCAAAGGCAGCAAGTGTGAAAGCCGCGAGATTGATGTTTTCAAACATGATGGAGAGGAATGTGGTGTCTTGGAATGCCCTTATTGCAGGTTATACACAAAATGGAGAGAATGAAGAAGCAGTAAGACTTTTCCTCCTCCTAAAGAGGGAATCCGTCTGGCCAACCCATTACACCTTTGGGAATCTACTTAATGCATGTGCAAATCTGGCTGATCTGAAGCTTGGTAGACAGGCTCATACTCACATTTTGAAGCATGGGTTTTGGTTCCAGTCTGGAGAAGAATCTGATATTTTTGTGGGGAATTCTCTCATTGACATGTACATGAAATGTGGATTGGTTGAAGATGGATGCCTGGTTTTTGACCACATGGTAGAAAGGGATAATGTCTCATGGAATGCCATGATAGTGGGATATGCACAAAATGGTTATGGTACAGAGGCCCTTGAAACATTCAGGAAAATGCTGGATTCTAAAGAAAAACCAGATCATGTTACTATGATAGGAGTTCTAACTGGATGTAGCCATGCAGGACTTGTTGAAGAAGGACGTCATTACTTCAAGTCAATGAGGACTGAGCATGGTTTATCACCAGTGAAGGACCATTATACATGCATGGTTGATTTACTCGGTCGGGCTGGTTGCCTTGATGAAGCAAACAATTTGATACAGGAAATGCCAATGCAGCCTGATGCTGTTGTCTGGGGATCTTTACTTGCTGCTTGTAAGGTTCATGGGAACATTAAATTAGGGAAGTATGTGGCAGAAAAGCTCTTAGAAATTGATCCCTTGAACTCTGGACCTTATGTTCTTCTTTCAAATATGTATGCTGAGCTTGGTAGATGGAAAGATGTGGTAAGAGTCCGGAAACAGATGAGGCAACGAGGAGTAATTAAGCAACCTGGTTGCAGTTGGATTGAAATTCAGAGTCGTGTGCATGTTTTCATGGTGAAAGATAAAAGGCACCCTTTTAAGAAGGACATCTATTTAGTTTTGAAAATTCTCACAGATCAGATGAAGCGAGCTGGCTATGTGCCAGAAGTTGATGATGATGAGTTTTGTGAGGAGGAAAGTGACTCTGAACTTATCTTACATTGTGAAATGGAAATGGCAGCAGATTCTGTAGTTGGATAAAAAAAAGGATAAATCCCAGGCACAAGGCTCCCTCACTTGCAAAGGGTAGAGGTGAAGATCAATTATAGCAATCTTACCCTTATAATTTTTCAAATACATATAGCTTTGGGCATCCTTAACTAGGAAGTAGGGAGATTTGATATTAAACGTTCTTTTCTTAGAATTTGAGCCTTGGCACAACGGTTATTATTGTTTTCACGTGGAGGTCATAGGTTGTTAGAGACATATAAAACTATTAGTGTAGCTTCACACATTAGCTTAAGCTTCTGGGTTGAATCGATTCTTTACATAGGTTCTATTCATATGTATTCAACCTTTTGCAAATGCAGGGTAAGAATTCAACTACAGAGCAGGTTGCCCCCCTTCTTAGGAATTTGATCGAAGACTATAAATTTGAAACGAAGTTTCCTCCAAAATTTCTAGGGGGTTTAAGTTAAATGTATAAGCTAATACACAGCTATATAGCCTTGAATGCACACCTCAGTTTTTGGTACGACTTGCTTCAATGCAACTAAGGTAGATACTTTCAATCTGTTAACTTTGTTGCAGTTAAACTCATTATTCATTGATTTTGATAATATGCAAAGTTTGATTGCCAGAAAGATGAGCTCGAAAAGGTTAAGCACCACTTTTACAGAATACCGCATCCTGTATATGACATGGGCATTTGGCCATTACCATTCAGGGATTTCAAAACTACAATAAAAAGGAATAGCAGGTATATGTGAGTAGAGACTATTCTCAAAAGGTTTCTCTATTTTTTCATTCTGATGTTAATATTTAAGGGATAGGATATTGTTACTACCAAATAATGTTACTACCATATCTTAACTGTTGATTTCTGTCAATCAATGATTATCATTTATTACGAATTAATAATTAATTAATGAGTTTAATTTGTGAAAATAATAATCGTTGATTGGCGGAAATCAACGGTTAAGATATAGTAGTAATATTGGTAGTAACATTATTCGGTAGTAACAATATCATATCCCTATTATAGGAATAAGATATTGTTACTACCAAATAATGTTACTATCATATCTTAACTGTTGATTTTCGTCAATCAACGATTATCATTTATTGCGAATTAATAATTAATTAATGAGTTTAATTTGTGAAAATAATAATCGTTGATTGGGGAAAATCAACGGTTAAGATATAGTAGTAACATTATTTGGTAGTAACAATATCCAATCCCTTTATTATATATATTTTAAGGTTTGTAAGTTTGGTATTCACGAAAGCTTGAGGGTGTGTTTGGTAGAAGGTATCTCAAAACTTTGCTAGGCATCTAAAGGTGGATAAATTGGTTCTCCACGTTTGGGACAAGGTTTCCCAAAATTTCCCTACCTAACTGATTTGCCTAGCATTTAAGTTTTCTGTGCAAAATTGGACCAAAACTAAGGCAATGAAATCCTATTTCTACGGTGGTATTCCATGGATACCCAGCTAAGCAAAAACTATGAAAATGGATGGTGCCAAAACTACCCTTGTGCTTACTGCTTCCCACATACTTGTCACAACTGCTTTCCTCTTTATATTGCAGAGCCCTCTGATCAAGTTGCACATGCTTCAGTAAGGCTTCCCTCAAAGAAGTCTTGACCCCAGTAAATGGCAATATCGTTCGCTTCAGAGTGCTCAAGTTGGAGTAGGAGAATTCTGGGCATCTTGCTCAGTTTCTGTTATGACCCCAACATCACCTGCTACCCATTTGTTGTCCTTATGGTTGCAAATCCATTCACGTCTCTGCTTCCTTTCGTCTTTTTTTCCACGCTCTCTCACCAACTCCTAATTTCCTTTCCACCTTGATACAGTGATCACTGATCACTGACCAATGGGCGTTGGGGTGAGATATGGTACAACACTCACTTGTATACGGTGGTTATTTTAATTTTTTTTACAACAGGGTCATTTTGGTCAATTCAATCAATTTTTCCATCACTATTTTATCTTTAACCAAACATAGATTTTGCAAATTTACATAAATTTTCCCGGTAATATTTCGGTGAACCAAACAACTTTTTTTACATTTTCCTACCAAACTCACATTCCGACCATTTCCCTATCAATTACATTTTCCCAATATTCAAAAAGTTTCTCCTCAACCAAACCCCTGAGTGTTTGATAACATCTCTCCCAGAGTGAAAATAGGGTTATACAGTAACTAAAGTAAGAGCCTTTCCCCAGGCTTGTACAGTAAGCCTAATTTCAAGTACAACCATACCTTCCGGGTATGAAATACACAGCTAGCGAGAGATAGCACATATCTAATTAAATATTGGGATAGGATATTGTTACTACCAAATAATGTTACTACCACCAGTATTACTACTATATCTTAATTGTTGATTTCCACTAATCAACTATTATTATTTTCATTTTAAATGATATGACTTTGTATCATTTACGATCCTTAAATTCTTTTTCCATAATAAAAAGATTTTGCTGATCCTAAAAAAAAAAAAAAAAAATCATCACACGGTTGAAACAATCGAACGTTGAAAAGCTCAAGTGTGTTATAGCATCTCCCTTCCACTACTTTTGGGAACAAAACTAGTGAATTCGGGTATTGGGCAGCAAGCTTGTATTGAAAAAGAAAATTACGAGGGAAGAGGAATCTTGATGATGAAGAGAGAGATAATGGTGTCAATTAAGTAATCATAGAAAACACAAACCAACATAATATCATTTTAGTACAATTTGTTGGCACAGACAAAAAATTTATATATATATTTTTTTGTTGATATGATTATATATCTTCTTTTATGCTATCTGCAGAAAAATCCAAGACATGTGAATCCCCTTGAGAGAGAGAGAGAGAGAGAGAGAGAGTAACCATAGTTTTCAGAGGATGACATTTTTCGAGCATCTGTACCTAAGAATTACATAAGAAATGAACCTGTAAACGAAGATGAAGCATACCATCACCCCAACATTCTTCCATCTGCTACTCTCCCCTCCATACCCTTGTTGTTTAAGCACATCCTCTCCCCTCATCACACATGCCCCAAACATGTACTCCAAGCACTTCTTTGAGTTGGAGAACTCATTTATCATGAACCCTTCAAAGGGATACTTAAATATAGATATATAATGCATGAAAATCCAGTAATTCGGAATTTCATGATTTGATATGAAGTAGCCAGAGAACAAGAAAGATGAACCGATGACACCAGCTATCACTGAATTCCCAACAATGAAATTAGGCACCAGAGCACTGAAACATACCACAACCGAATTTGCTGTATAAAGAATTAACCAAATTAGCAACAAGAAGTGCAAAAATGCCGTGAGATTCCTGTTGAGACCAATAAGCCAGTATAAAGGCATTGTGAATAAAATGGCTAGTATGAGTAGAAATGGCAAGTAAACTAGGCCATTGGCAATAGCATAGGATGAAACTCTGTAGCTTCCACTAGAGGTCTCCTTCATTAGAATCTCTCTCTCTTGCAGAAAAATTGGTAGAGCTTCAACGGTGCTTGATATCAAAAACGTTAATATAAAAGCAAATAGACCCACCCTTTCTTCTGCTCCCTCTAGACCATCCTTGAGATTACAAAAGACTGAGCCTAAAACCAGCCCAGAAATCAGCATCTGAATTGTCCTACATGCAAAGAGCTCCTTTGTACGAAGGATGTTTTTGGAGAACCTATGAGTGAGAATCATAGTTTCTCTTAATCTAGAATTAGCAAAATCACAAGTGAAATCCATTCCCGCATTGATGATTTCTATGTCAATTACCTTGGATTGTTGAAAAAGCTGTTGCAGAGTAAACTTACCACTTCTACTCTCACCTTGATGACCATCACCTTTCTTTTGTTGCATTGGCCATGGTAATTGTCGTGGCACTTCTATATGCACTTGCTGACATTTCGGTTGTTGCTGAATGGTCTCAATGGATTCAATGGCAAACTCAACTACATTAACATGAAGAGGAAGTTCTAAACCCATTAACCTTAGATTCACACCCAGCAAATCCACAGTGCCATGGTGTAACCCATAGCCATTGGCTAACAACAGTATTGAGTTGAACAACTTCACTATTCTGAACCCGGGTTGATGTACACTTAGGATTATAGTTCTTCCTCTAGATTCAGCCATGACTTTAAGCATATCAATTATTTGAAGAGCTGAGGTACTGTCAAGTCCTGAAGTTGGTTCATCCAGAATCAGCACATTTGGATCATGTATGACTTCAACACCAATGGAAACTCTGCGCCTTTCGCCACCAGATATTCCTCGTACCCTTTCATCTCCAACTCGAGACCTAGCAACATGGCTAAGGCCAAGCTCCTGAATCAGTGACTTAACCTTGGAGCATAGTTGTTCTTGAGGAAGATTTAACCTTAGCTTTGCACTAAACATCATGGTTTCTTCAACTGTAAGTAAGGGAAAAAGGGTATCCTTTTGTGTAACATACCCTGAAACCTTCCTGAACTGAGCTTTATCTACAGGATTCTGGTTCACCAAGATGGACCCACTTTGTGGATTAACTTTACCAGCAAGAATCTCAAGCAGGGATGATTTTCCAGCTCCACTTGGCCCAACAATTGCCAGAATTTCCCATGGCTTGGCTAAGCAGTTCACATCCTTGAGGACATGCCTAACTCCATTGCATGGTCTTTGTTTAGCTTTTGCTTCATCTGCTGGTTCCTGAAGACCATCTAGGCTATTCAGTTGTGGAGATTTGCTGAAGATTTTAAAAGGTTGCTTTGTTGTCTGTGTGTGGATCTTGTAGTTGATGCCTATTGCCTCAATCTCACACCCTTGTTTCTTCATTGAAAAGGTTCTTTCCCTTTTTTTTTCTGTTTTTTTTTTTGCTATTTGTTTCAATCTGTCTCTATGTTTTCTTTCTTCTACTCGCTTATTATTTCCAAACCCATTTGGTTCCCTTGCTTTCTATTCCCATATTAATTTTTTAATCCTCGGTTTTGGCCTCAGCTACTGCCTATGAAACAGTGAGTACCACCAAGGGATTTCACTACAAAGACATTGAGGTCCTCGAACTTGTCGTCTATACATAATTCACGTGCACTTGTTCTTGCTATTTCTCTACCAAACTGACATAACATATAATACTTTAAGTTGATATTGTTATCAAATGATGGTAGCTCAATTGACATATCAGAGCTGAGTAGGTGTTGGGTAAGAGTATGTATTCGATCCTCCCCAATAACATTTTTGAAAGGGGTTAAAGTCTTAATCCTGAACCGTCTCAAATAGAATTACCTTCCGTGGAAGATACTTGTGGTATTTCCAAAAATAAAATAAAATTGATATTGTTGGTTTCTCATTGTTTAGATGCACGGCCAAACATTATAGACATGTTCAATGCAGACTCTGCATGATTGGATTAGTTACTTAACATTGCAAAACTAGAAATTAGAGAATGCTATGTATTGCAAATAGGAAATGTATATGCCAAGTTGCTTTGTACTAGTACGGAATATTCAATTTGTGTATTTTATGAACATTAACTACGGATTCTTTTACTTTTTATTAAGCCTAGAGGGTAATGATGTAATTGTAAGTACACACCCGTAGGGTTTTGTAGTTACATAAAAGGACACAAGGGATTGGGAATTAACAAAGTAATGGTCCCTTTGGGTCCTCAAATTTGTGGCTGAAATTTCATGATGCTCAACCAACCAAATCATTCGAAACTGTAATCTGAAAAGGGCATCAATTTTATTCTGTATCTTTAAATCCAAGGATTAGTTGAATACAATTATACCCTTACTAAAAATTCTCATATGTTATGATTACCTTATCCCTCTTATCAACAAATCTAGAAAAATCATTTCCAACTCAAAATGCTTCATAACCAACGAAACCTTCCATCTCTTTGCAATTTGACCAAGTCATTAATCTTAGGAGACGTTTGGTACAAGGATTTTAGCCAGATTTTCGGGGAACTGAATTTTTCTAAATTTTAAATTTTCAAATATTATTGTAAACTGAATATAAAAATTATATTTTTAAAAATTGAGATTCTCAGACAAAAAAAAAAAAGTCTCCTCTACCAAACGTTCTTAAGCTCTTGAAAACTGTAAGAGTTGCTTAAATGTAATGAAATCTTCTTTGTAAGATAAATAATCATTGTGATTTCACCTAGGAATTGAGGGAAAGTCTTTCTCAGGAAAATATCATTATCAGTTAAGATTTTTGGAGCAACATCATCGGCTGGTATTGACTGAAAAAGGACTTAACTAGAAAATGATGACTATTAAAATAGAAATCCATAGAAGGTTAAACGAAATGTGACGATATGTGATTCAGTGTCATAGAGGAAAACCCGTGAACTTCTCGACTAACCCCACCACCTTATAAACAACTCATTATCATATATAGTATCATACTATTATGAGTATGAGATAGAATATTGTCATTATCGATTAGTGTTATTATTAATATCGCTATTAATTTATTTCATTATTAGATTGATTATGTTGATTCAATGATTATATTTATTTTCATCTTTATATAATTATTATTCTCTATATTTAATATGAAAGCATTAATATGAAAAATCATAATTGTGAAAATAATATAAAATATTAAATTTAGGAAGAAGAAAGAATATTTTTAGAAAGTTAAATCAAAATTATTGGATCAACTTAATTCATCTAACAGGTGAAATATAATGATAATGACATTGATAATAATAATATCCTATCTCTATTAATATATAGACTTAGTACTAGGCAGATTAAGAAGAAAGAAATTATTATCCAGAAAATAATTAAAAATAATTCACTTAGCCTTGCCCGTGAACCCCTCTCTCTTTCACCTTTCAATTATTCAACATTCCGCCCCTCAGCCCTCGCCACTAAAAAAGTTCATCACCATAAAAGTCCAAAGTGGCAAAGTGCATTAATCCTTTCCCAACACTTTAAAATATTATAATTAAACGAGACTTTTCTTTGATTAGACAAGAAAGTTTGTTTAGTAACAAATTGATGGTCCAAACCACTCCTTTAAATTTGTGGCTCTGCTTTCATTTCCTTCAAAAAGGCTGAGTTTGGGTAATACTTTACCTAAAAATGGCTTAAAAATATTTACTAAAAAAAAAAAGGCTTAAGGTAGTGTTTGGTTCGGGAGAAAAAAAAATTTATTAGGGAAATGTAATTGATAGGAAAATGGTTGGAAAGTGAGTTTGATAGGAAAATGTAAAAAAGTTGTTTGGTTGACCCAAATATTACCAGGGAAATTTATTTAAATATGCAAAATCTATGTTCGGGAGAAACCTTGCACCTGTTTTTTCACTTCCCCAGTCATCTCACAATACCACATCTCAAGTGGTATTCTGTAACAGTGAATTTCATCCAAAAATCAACACAAAAGTCATTTTCCCATCTATCCTATTTGTCTGGTATTTCTTGAAAAAACCTGAACCAAACGTGATATTTTTCAATATCCACCTACACTTTCCCATCAATCCTAAAATAAACCTTCAACCAAACACTACCTAAACATATTCTTGGATGAGAAGGCGCTACATATGGCCCGTTCTTTTTGTCTTTTCGATGAAACAGTTATTGATTCTACCAATGTACGATGTGACATTGCATATACAACCTTTTATTTGCCTAGGCGCAGGACCCTACTTACTGAGAACGAACATACATTCATATGTGCTATTTGCCGTAGCTTTTAGGAACATATACGAAAAACTATAGGCGCTTCATTTAGGAATATTATTTTTTACACATAACATGTTCCCTCGAGTCTATTAAGGGATAAAAAATAAAATAGGACTGTATAAATGTAAAGTGATATACATACCTAAAAGGGATATGATATTATTACTATTAAATAATATTATTATTAATGGCACTATTATATTTTAATCGTTGATTTTTTTCAATCAACGGTTATCATTTATTGCGAATTAATAATTAATTAATGAGTTTGATTTGTGAAAATAATAATTATTGATTGACGAAAATCAACGATTAAGATATGATAGTGATATAGGTGGTAACATTATTTAGTAGTAACAATATCTATCCCATGAAAAAAAAAATATTTTAAGAGTATACAAAAATTAGAAGAAAGAAACTTTTTCATAGTTTATATTGATAAATCAAATTCTCGTGGAAGAAACATGTGGTTTATAAAAAAAAATCCTGACAAATCAAATATAAGAGAATATTTATAATTCTAAATAGCCATGTTATTTATTAATTTACGGGTTGTGACTGGATGAAGGCATGAGGCCTAAAAGATTGTGACTAGTCCTAGATCTTGAAATGTAGATACAGGATCCATAATCCAGATATATACACAAGTAATAAAACTGTCCTTATTAGCACATTGTGAGCTGAAACTGGTTGTTTTCACTTTCTTAATCAGTAATGTTGTTAATTAACGTGTGTTTCTCAACGTGTGTGTGACTATCGAGATCCCATAACATCTGTCCAACGATACCAGCTAGCTAACTATTAGATATAAAATGGAAAAAATCAGATTTTATCTGTCAATTTTATTATATTATATCATTACCCTCTAATCTCCTTCAGCAAACTGTGTTCTTTATCAACATGTGTGTGGCAATGGTATTTGTGATCACAGTTAATCAAGTCACGAGGCCTCAGTCATGCATTCTTATCTGTTGAGAGAGATACACGTACCACTGAACTTTTCATATTGAAGCAAATTAAAACAACCCGTGAGGTCAAGAGATCTAGCTGGATTGGGACGAATTTCTTATTCTACTCATTCCATGACTATGGTCTCGTGTGGTGAGTCTTTGACTTAATTTTTTTTTTTTTTTTTTTTTTTTTTTGAGTAATCTCAAGGGTATCCTCTAGCCGTAATCGAAGACTAATCCTCAATCAAGTACCGTCGGACTTTTTCGATGACAGCTCTCTCAAATCTTTTTTTTCCATTCTCAAGACTCGAACTCGAGCATTGTCTTTGACTTAATCTTCTCTTGGATAGTTAATCCTCACCACAATTTCATTACGTGTACATATGGGAATGAGATATTGAAATAGACACTCTTATATACAGAACAACAACTAATCATATGGATCTCACGACATAAAATTAAAAGTAAACTCATATGAATGAATTTATATTTTGCGGGACATAAAAATTTCAATATTTTGATAATGTATTTGTGTCACTTAAGTGATTACATATTGTTCAAGATGTCAGTTTTAAAAATGTCTCAAAAATGATTGAAAAATAGTGTAAAAAAAAATTATACCCATTAAAGATAAATCCATTGGATTATCCGGTCCTACACACATAAAAATATGTGGGTCCATATTTTTTTTCTTCTTCTTTTCATATGTATTTACAAAATTTTATATATGTGTAATAGATAATTTTATCTCACAACATGAAAAACATCAAACCGATATAATTTGTGGTATCTTGGATTCATGTTTCAACAACCAGCATAAAAGCCGTTTATATCGTTGATGTCATCAAGATCACGAAGTCATATAAACTTAATTATTTGGTTGGCCATTTTACCATATGTTTTTTACATTATCATATAATAACAATAATATAATTATATATTAATGGAAATCATTAAAAAAATTACAATAATTATATAAAAAATTAAAATTAGTTTTTACATAATAAATAATTAAATAATAATAGAAAAACTGACACTAAATTAAACACAAATTTTATATATATTTAAAAAATTGGGGGCATGCATGAGATAATCATCAAACGATTTAAGATTTTTCACCCGATGCGTGGGATAATTAAAATTAATCATCAATAAAGTTAAATAGGATTAGTTCAATTGAAATTAAAATACCCTAGGTTTAGTTAATATTGCTTTTGAGTCATTTTTTATCTTTTTCTTTACACTTTCATTTGCATTTTCTTTTCCCTTTACAAATATATAATTTTTGTATATTTCCATTAACTATTTCTTTTAAATAAAATTAAGGTTAAGAGTATTGTTATTAAAAGTTTAAAACAGCTTCGTATTAGTCGGTTAAACAGGAAATCGGACCATTATTCGGTTCGGTCTAGGCAATAGACTGACTCTGCAGTTAAACCGGTATTGATCGATACTGTTTTTTTTTTTTTTTCCCACTTAAATTGTTTTCTAAAAATTTGTATAAATTTCTTATATTTTGCAGTCAATTCAATTAATGAATCAGTAATTCATTAATTTAATTTCTTGTCCGAATGGATGCAGCCAATGAAATAAAGCCACTTTTAGGTTGTGCAGTCACTAAAGCTTTTCTTTTTCAAGCCTAAAACACCAGGACGATATATATCATCTTAATCAAAGTAATACTGTTCACTAATGATTTTCAGACTAAGTGCTTAATTCTGTGGGTTCATTTCAGACTATGATTTTCTTCTTTTAGTCCTCCCAATCGTGCCTGCATGGCTTATTACATATATGATGATCGTGATGACACGGTCTGTTTTACAAATCAATATATGGATGGTGAACATATGAACATGTTACAGTTTTTCTCAACAAGTTGTATCTAGTATGCAAAATCCACCATGATTCATGTTGAGATATATAGTCCCACATTGGTTGTGTGGGCAACTAATGTGGGCTTTATAAGGCCTTGGGCACTCTCACCCTTAGAGCTAACTTTTGGGGTGGTGTATCCCAATGTTCTTTACATGGTATCAGAGTCTCATCATCCCTCACTTTAAAGTGGAATTAAAATAAAAAACACAAAAAGGTAAACTAGAAATTGGCCCTGTGCATAATCCACGCTTCAAGCCCAAATGAGCTCTCGTGTGAGGGGGCGTGTTGAGATATATAGTCCCACATTGATTATGTGGGCAACTAATGTGGCCTTTATAAGGCCTTGAACACTCTCACCCTTTGAGCTAGCTTTTGGGGTGGTGTATCCCAAGATTCTTTACATGGTATCAGAGTCTTGCCGCCCCCCACTTTCTCTTGCGGCGTTTCTTAGCACAGGTAAGATGGGCATGTTGCATTGTCCACTCTTCAAGCCCAATGGGCTCTCGTGTAAGGGGACGTGTTGAGATATATAGTCTCACATTGGTTGTATGTGCAACTAATGTGGCATTTATAAGGCCTTGAGCACTCTCACCCTTTGAGCTAGCTTTTGGGATGGTGTATCCCAAGGTTCTTTACAATTCATACTGATATATAAATGCAATCCACCCAAACCTATTGTTAGAAATTTAATATATAAAACCATTAAGGTGATTCATATTAAATAACATGAGTTTTTGGATTGAATTTAACTTTAATGGCGCGATCTTAATTTATATTGCTTAAAAAAATTTCTATACTAAGAGTTTGCTGATGGAGACAGATACACCCGTTTCTACCATCTTAATATAGTGGTCAGAAGCAATTCGAATAAGATCTTCAAACTCAAAAATGATGGTGAGGTCTGGGTGACAGAACCTTCAGAGCTCAAAAACATGGCGTGCAAGTTCTTTTTACTGAAAACATTTGTGATAGAAGGTGGATTACTTTAGGCAATTTATGGCCTGATCTCTCAGAGAGAGAAAAGGAGTCTCTAAGCAAATTTTTGAATGAGATGAAAATTAAACAAACAATCTTCAGTATGGGAGTTTTCAAGTCACCAGGTATTGATGGTTCTTCTGCGATCTTCTTCCAGAAAAATTGGCAATTAATCAAATCACAGGGTTGTTCTTTAGTTGCTCGGAATTATCCCGAAGTCTTAGCATCTATAAATTATACCTTACTGGTATTAATTCCCAAAGCTCATAATGCGGTAAATATCAGACAGTTTCGTCCAATTTCTTTATGCCCAGTTTTATATAAAATTGTCAGCAAACTTATTGTTAGCCGTCTGAAACCAATTATGTCAAAGATAGTATCTCCTGTGCAATCTAGCTATGTGCCATAGCACTATATTCAAGACAATATTATTATTGTCCTAGAACTGGTACATTCGATGAAGAGAATGCGCGGAAGGAAGTGTTTCATGGCGATCAAGATAGATCTTGAGAAGGCATACGATCGACTCAATTGGAAATTTATTCACAGAGTGCTGGAAGAAATACAAATCCCTGGCAGACGTACTTATCTAATTATGGCAGCTGTTACATCCTTTACAACTAACATTATTTGGAATGGAAAACTAACAGAAGAATTTCAGCCGAGTAGAGGAGTCAGACAAGGAAACCCGATATCACCACACCTATTTGTCTTGGCAATGGATAAACTCTCTCATATCATTGATACAATAGTGGATGGAGACCTTTGGAAATCAATAAGAGCTGGTAAAGGGTCCCAAAATATCTCACTTTCTATTTGCGGATGATTTGATGCTTTTTTTAGAAGCTAGTGAGAAACAACTTAATATTCTCTTCCGATGTTTGAATCTCTTTGGAGATATTTCTGGCCAAAAGGTGAGTATTCAAAAATCTTTTGTATAATTCTCTAAGAATACACCAAATGAGATTGCAACTAAAATTACAGATCTAAGTGGGTTCATAAGAGTAACAAATATATGTAGATACCTTGGAGCAATGATACGTCATGGTAGCGTTACTAAGAATTTGTTTGCTAGTATAGTTGAAAGAGTTAAGGAAAAATTGTCTAGCTGGGAAACTCAGTCTCTCTCTCAAGTGGGTCAGAGTGGTGCTTTCCCAATCATCGTTGTCTACTATGTCGTACTACTACATACAAAGTAGTATGATTCTTAAAGTTGTTTGTAATGAATCAGAACAGCTTCAAAGAGCGTTCATATTGGGGGATACATAAAGGAAGAAACATATGCATCTTGTAACAGCTCGTTGTACACCGGTATTGTTAACATTAATTATGATATTAAGCGCAGTTACAATCACAACAATTCCTTTATTAAAAATGCGAGTAAACTTTTTACGTTTATTACGCAAGCATTTAAAATCGTAAGAAGCGTAATAAATAAAAGCTATGACCATAACTGTAAACTTTTGTGGAATACTTGTTTAAACTATTTTTATATCTGATTTTACTTAATACAAGTCACTAAGGGGTCCCCATAAACCCACTTAGCCAATTTCTCAATTTTACGATTTCTACCTATTCGAACATGGTTCGGTATATTTATTTATATTCTCTCAACTTTATTCGTTTCTGTCTCATATTTTAGTATCTTTTACGGGACTTAATTACCTTTCTAGTGAGCCATCACACGAGTTATTTCGATCTTGTTTGCTCCGGATATCGCTGTTTGAAGTTGGACAAGCAAAAATGTCAGCCAACCCCAAAACAGCTCCAAACATCCCTCACTCCACGAATTACTGCAGAAAATTCACTCAACCAATTGTTCTCAAATTTTTATACCATAAACTAGACACCACAATCTTCAATTTTATATATCATACACCTAATTTGAACATGAAACGAAGCAGGAATTATTTTCCCAAAATTGGTCCAGAACTGCCACAAGTGCAGGTAGCAATTGTGCAGTCTGCACTCTCTGCCTTCTCCAAGCCGGCTTTCAACCCATAATTCTCTGGAATTTTACCACAAGATAGAGGACATCCGAACCTTCAAAATGGAGTATGGCACGTCCCTATTGGACCTCTGTGGTGGGAGATATGCTCTCCCGAAGTTCGCCTAAATTATGCCAATTTTTAGAAATTTCGCCAGAGTTTCCTTTATTTTTACAAAAATCCCCAAATTTGCTAATGTGATCTAAGACCTCAAATGTACCTAATAATCAATGGGTGGCACACACAAGGACCAACAATGCCTTAGGGCACTTACAACCCAACTCAGTTTATAGTTATTACACAATTTATATCATATTGCTCACTTTATTAATGATTGACTTGTTTCAATTACCAATGTCCATTTACGTGCATTTTCTAAGCATAAATATAATCATAATCCTAAAATAGGCCTAAAGCCCTTCCATCATATTACATCAAGTATTCATGTATAATTACAACATCTCAATTACATATTACAACTTTCAAATTCATAACTTTAAATTACAATTTGAAACATAAAACTTAAAATGACATATACAACTAGACTTAGGCAAAATGACATGAACAAATATTACTATGAATCTTCTCTTACATACATATGGAATGTTCATGCCCTAAGTCTAGCCTAGGCCCAATGGCCTTCAAAATGCAAAATATAAAAATGTCCTCCAACACTCATCCTACGGGCCTCTTGCCCGCCGCTTCTGTGCCACTGCTACCTCATGAAATAAAGCCCCCAAGATGGGGTGAGATATACGAATATATCTCAGTAACCCAGAGGTTCCGGAGAAAACTCCGCCCAATGGCTCACTTGGATGCATATAAAATAACATCTTGAAAAATGGGATATAGCAAGGGATTTAGAGAAACTGGAGAACATAGAGATACAAAATACGACGAAGCTGGAATGGTAGCTACCAATACCATGCAACGTCCTGCCTAATGGCTTAGCATATAAGCCTACGGGTCACATCCAACCAAGGTACCCCTCCCATCCGCATACACCCAAGACTTCCTAGTGTGCTCCTATCTGGATCACTCACCACGACCCTAGGTCAACTGGAACTCCCTCTCGGAGACCTATCCAGTGGAAGTCCGAAACGCCCGAAGGCAAAACTGTCTACTGGCCAGAGACTCGGTACCTACGTACCAACATACATACTACATGCATGATCATGTTATTCTACACTACTCATATACATTTCCTACCATCACCCTCAACGGGCATGGTGGAACACACAAGGGAATCAAGCCCCAGTACCAAGAGGTTACCTTAATAAGCCTCTTCACTTTGCCCCAAAGCAGTATATTTTACAAGCTCGTTACTCAACAGAAATGCCTACACAGAGGACATTCCCAATTACTTAAAACTCATACGAGTACATGCAAGTTATCAGTTATACAAGCATGATTCTAATCACTTACCTCAATCCCACTTGGTCCAAGACCAAGGGCAATCCACCGACTCACGGTTTGGAGTTCAATTCAACGTACGTCAACCTACAATGATCACACATAGGATCATCAATCCACTTGTAACACACGTCAAAATACAACAACATACTACCCTCTCCCTTTTTTTTTCTATATATATAGCCGAATTGGCCTTAACTAATTTCAATGACCTTTTCATCATTTTCTACTAATCCAATCATCATCAATTTACTTAATACTCACACTTTCACTAGGAATTTTATTAAACATATAATTTACACAATTTTCCTTCTCTTGTCCGAATTGGCCTATGTTGGACAGGTGGCTTCAATACTCAAGAGGGGGGTGAATTGAGTTTTATAAAATCTTTTTGCAAAGTACCTCCTTTGATGTTTTAAACACTATCTCTTCAATAAAGTGATTTAATAAGGAAATGTCTAATTGTAAAAGCAAGTGTAGTGATCAACAAAGTAAGCAAGCGAATGTATATAAAGACAATCTAAGATGCAATTTTAATACTTAAATAAAGAGATTAAGGTTAAAGAGATTGCAAACTAGATGTATCCTGGTTCGGTCACCACCACTGTGACCTACGTCCAGACTGAAGCCGCTCAATCAATTCTTTTCACTAACTATCAAGCTTGAGGGTGCTTGACAAACCACTACAACTTTTCAAGACTTCGGGCTCTTGATGCCTTACACTTTTTCACTCCAAATTTTCTTAGGAATTTGGTGACCTTTCAAGTGTGTAGGGTTCACTCCCCTAGCTACTCAAGTAATCAAGGAAGGTGTTTAATAATGGCTAAGTACTCTCAAAGTACAAATAACACAAGTTGAAGAACAAGGGTATATGACACTCTTACAAGAATAAAGCTCAAAAGGACTTTATGATCAAGAAGACAAGAATAATGCAAATAGGATGAGAATTAATGAGTAATAATGATCAAAAAGTGTGTCCTATCAATGGGAACAGTAGTCTCTATTTATAGAGGGCCCCATAGCCTTTTTCCTACTCATTTTCGCAAACTAGCCGTTTTATAGCCGTTATTTTTGTCTCTGTACAGTAGGTAATCGATTACCATTAAGTGGGTAATCGATTACCATGAAGGGTAATCGATTACCAACCTGTTGAAAGGTTGATTTTCGCCCTAAAATGGTTTTCTCTTGATTCACATCATTTTCAAATATTGTTTAAACATTTTATGAACATTGAAAAATATGTTTTCATGTTAAGAATGTATTTGAATGTCAAACGATGATTTAATGCATGTATTTGAAAAAATATTTTGAGCTTCGTTCTTGTAAAGAATCAATTTACAAATAATCCTAAGTCCTACAGTATATTACTCTGAGTTTGGACTTAGAGACTTCTCTTGAAGCTTGAGTCTTGATCTTGTTTAGACTTCTTTTTTATGGTTGCACCTTGAGGTTTTCTTTCCATGTTTGTTATCATCTAAATCGTTGAACCTTTATATTATTTTCATAGAGTGCATTGGTTCCACAACCTATACTAGATTCCATGAAATTTTCTTTCTATTTCTACTTCAATCATATTAAACCAACTTTCATTTAATCACTTGTAAATCTTAGTTTCATTTAGAAATTTTATCAAACACTTAGATTGCATACTTTCTCATGCCTTGATCGATTTGTTCTTTCTTCCTACAATTAGTTCCTTTTGTTCATTTCAAGCCTATATATGTATAGTTTAACATATAATCAAAAAACAACCCAAAACCATGCATCCAAACTACTTAAATAATCATAAATTAAATACTTACAATCAGCCCATGACATAAAAATTCCAAGTCTACAATAAATTTTCCATCCATTCAAACATATATATATTACATTGTTTAACCTCCACCACACTAGGAATCAACTTGCAACTTTAATATTTGGAAAACCACTTCAAATCCTTGTAAGACAGCCCTAGGGTCGAAGGAGAAAGAGGCAAGTATCTCACTAATGAGAGCTTCTCACAAGGAATAAAAGGTAGGGCTAAGTTCTTGAGGTTATTATCTTTAATTTCCTTGGAGAAACCGAAGCAAGAAGATGCCTAGAAATCAAGTTGTAGACTTCCCTTAATCTTTCATCTATGTTCGGTTTCTGGAAAAAAAGAAGAACAAATGACGAAAAGTGGAAATGAGGCGTAAAGAAAACAACCGACTTGGGTACACTTAATATCTAATGAATTAACTTTCATTTCACTTCTTTTTGACTTTCCAATATGATACCCATTGGTTGATTTGTCATCTCACTAAAGACAAAGTAATGAAACTAACGGTGGAACACCAAAAAGAATTAGAAAGTAGATTTCGAAAGCTAAACATTTTCCTATTGGTTGCTTAATTAAATTGGTACTACTTGACTACAAAGAATTAAAAGTTACGTGGAGGTGCAGCAAAAGAAATTAGCTTTAATAATATTAAAGTCCAAGTAACTTCAATTGTTACTTTATTATACATCTTCAACCCTTCTAACCTCAATTAATTTCTTACTGGTTTTTTAATTAATTTATCTCAACTTATTTTTAATAATTTTTACAGAAATTATCTAATTAAATTAAAGGTATTTTAACCCACTAATTCTACTGAACTAATTAATTATACATTCTAAATCATAATTAGACTTATTTCGTCTAATCATTAAAATAACTGTACTCTTTTTCTACCATAACATCCATAATTATATTTGGGTCCTATTAGACCTACATAGTATCATATTTATCACATGATTTCCTGCTCACCATTTCTTTAATTACGTGTTTAATCTAATTAAACACTTGTTTAATTTACTGTCATATATTTTGACTGTGAGAGTTGTTATACATCTCATTGGGTGGGACACAATTAACAAACCAAAAGCAGATGGAGGGCTGGGTTTGAGGAAGTTACATGTCATGAATGAGGCTTTCTTGGAAAATTAGTTTGGACTTTTCTAAATGAACCTGACCAGCTTTGGGTGAAGGTGTTGAAAGCTAAGTACACAAATGCAACTAATACTCAAGTTGATTTATCTTGAAAAAATGGCAATTCCCAAACTCTAGAAGTTCATGTGTGAAGTTTGGCACAAACTTAAATCCAAGCTGATCTGGGATGTTGGAGATGGACAATCTATTCTTTTTTGGGAAGATAAGTGGGTGGATATTGGGGAATCCTTGATAGTAGAGCTATTGCTCCAATTTCCCTTACAGATGCTGGAAAGAAAGTAATAGACTATATAGCTCATGATGGGTCTTGGGATTGCGAGAGATTATCTTTTCTGCTTCCGGATGATTGTATTCAGATCATTAGAAGCATGTTGCCCCCTCATGAATCTAATGGTTGTTGCAACCGGATCGCGACGTAACGACGAAAGATTGAAAGTTTAAAAATAATGGAGTCGCCACCAAGGTTTATTTGGGAAAACATTGGAAAAACCCTTTTGTAAAAGAAAACTGGTCTTTTTAATAGAAAAATGGATTCGAGAGTCAATTACAAGTAGGGAAGGTGCTAGCACCCTACACTGTCCGTTTAAAAAAATGATTACCTTATATTAATTGTGCAAATTATTGATTAAATTTTAAATATTTATTTCACCCCAAAGAGTTAAACAAAATTGATTAAAGAAAAGAAAACTAATATTAAAAAATGTCTTTTTGTGCTTGACAGAATGGGTCCCGCTCCGACGTATCCCTCGGTGCAATAGTGAACTCAAAGCTATGTCGTTCGGTAGAAAAATATGTGTGTTGATTGAATTTAATTTTAAATTTTTTTTATAAGAAAATCATTGGAAAGTTTTGGCTTTGATGATTTATATTTATTTCAATAATTTTATTTTTATTATTGTAAATTTTACAATAAATTTGGAATCACCAAGCCGTCACGGCTAAAATAAACCAAAATAAAATACGCGGAATTAACAAACCGTCACGGTTGAATGATTCATTTGATGAAAATCTTAATGCTACAAGTTTCATTAATATAAGTTTTTTAGATAAATTTTGAATCATCAAGCCGTCACGGCTAAAATGAACCAAAATAAAAAAAATGCGGGGTTAACAAACCGTCACGGTTAAATTACCCCTTTTTAACTGATATTGGATCAATTTTGAAATTTATATACCCTAAATAATCTAAACTAAATAATGTTATTTTTCTATTTAAAAGAAAAAAAACCAACTTTTCATATTCTTATTATTTTATTATTTTCTATTATTATAGTAATGAAAAGGTTTGAGTTTGAATTTATTATTGCAAATTGATTTCAAATAAACTTTACTGTATTTATAACAAGTAATGCAAAGTATTAGCAACTGATACGAGATGGTCGGGCATCGAAATCTTATTATTTCCTTTTTTTGTCTTTAGGTTTTTTAGTTTTCTTTTTTAATAGAAAAAAATGTCTAACTATTCAAAAATTGAATCCTATTTTCCTTTCATTTTTTTTGATAGACATTTTCCTTTCATTTTTACTTAGAAAGAATCTTTGCAACTTTTGTATTATTATAATATATTCACTCTTTATCGATAAATGTTAAAAATAGCTTACATTAACAGTGACTTGAGCAATGTAGACACTTGGGAAAAAGGAAAGCAACTAGAATAGAATAATAAAATATTAAAGAACAAACATTATAAGGTGGCAACCTCCTAATATAACAACCCTCCTAAGCTAGTTTAACTAATTAAGGAATTTAGCAAATAAATGAGAATTAAGTATATGCTTAAGGAGGTAGTGTCTAGTTAAATTGTGTGGGCAATTCCATGGAATTTTAAGTGGTATAAAGGTATGTTAATTATGAGTAAAATAATTATTAGATATAATTAAAAATATGAATATTTATATGGAGTAAGTTTGGGTTTATTTGATAATTAGGCCTAAATATGATTTAGGTTGAATAATTAATTTGTATTAGGAAAATTAGTAGACTCAAGTATCTGTAATTTAATTAATTTATTCTTGGATTAATATGTATAATTAAAGAATATATAGTTTATATGTTAATTAATAATGTTGGTAAAATTGAATACTTGGTTACCAAGTATAACCAAATTAATTCAAAGGCTTTTTTATTACAATTCCAAGTTGCTATGCGTTGGTAAGGAGTCTGTGTCACATTTTTCTTTTTTTTTTAGTCTTGTAAGTAACTAGGAAGAAAAGAAAATAACCATTCAAATCATTGACCATGTCTTGAAGAAAAAAGCCAATAAGAACTATTATAATAAAAAATTGATAAAACTTGTTGGACACACATTTCCTTTATGCGCTGATGTGATAACATTAGGAGACAAGATGTATTGAGAAAAGTTTGATTTAGTCCAATTAAAAAAAGGAACCAATGAGATCAAAGCAAAGTTAAAAGCATGTCATAACTTTTAGAGAAAAAAACGAACCATTCTTGTACGCGTAGTAGAAAGTAGAAGCAAGAGGATTATATCCTCACATTAGTTGTTCACGAAGGAAGCAAAAGAAAGATAGACTAAAGTAGTCAAAATTTTAAAAGCAAACTACTTTATAAGAACCAATAGGAAAAATGACAAGTTATATTAGTTAAAGGTAAAAAAATGAAGAAGCTTGGTCTGTAGCTTTTATATATACACGATGCTCTTTCTTTCTTTTTATAAACCATGCTGCACTTCTTTCTTTATCCATGATTTGGGCGCAAATTTTAAGAGAGAAAAGAGTGAGATTTGCGTCTAGTTTTAGCCATTTTCTACATAAATCTTATTTCACGAAACTTGTAGTATAGGATTTTGTGATCATAGCCCATGTTTTAAATCATCATTAGGAGTTCATATGAGTAAGATATACCTCTCTAAAGCCACCAGATCCTAGTTTTCCACTTGAAAAAGAATGAGTGTTTGTGAAGTTTCCATGATCCAGAGTTATTTCTAGATCTTGTTAACCTATTCAAGTTGTCAATCAAGCGAGTTGATATAGGGAGATCAAGTTGAAAGTATATCATAGTGTGCATTTCAAGTTTCTTTTCAAGGAAAACTAATTCAGGTAAGCTTTCGGTTTAGGGATTTTCTTCCTCATTGTTGTTACTCCATGTATAATTGACAGTGGGATATTGGTATATGTGCATACATGTGCATTCATGTAGACAAGTATGTAAATGACGTGAATGAATTATATATTATCACATTATATATCAGTGGGGAAGAATAAATCTTTCGTATTATGATCAGTGGGGAAGAATAAATCTTCTGTATTACGTGTTGTATTATATGCTTTATTTTTTACCTTTTATGCAGAAAGTGAACTATTGGGTGGAGATTTCTTCGTAAACCCAAAGTCTTATTGGGATTCATTCCTCACCCCGTTGTGGGGCTGTAAATTAAATTACAGGTACATCAGTAGCAGGAGAGTCCTCAAAGGGCAAAGGACCGATCCAGTGAGGATAGAGGATTCATTAGGAGTGGACATTTAGCTATTTTACATGTTGATGTAGACATGTTTTGACAGTGCATGACGTATATGATCATGCATATTCACAGTTGATAATCATTTTTGAAAGGCACATGTAGCCTAGGACAAGTTTATCTGTTGGATGTTACCTTCAATATGTAGTTCTGTATATGTATGATACTATAGTGCCATATATATATATGATGTATATTCAGATTTATAATTTGTGATTAGTTACATAAAATACTATGACTAATAATTACTATTGATGAAAAATAATTAGGAACATTGTACAGGTATGAGACTGTACAACTAAGAATAAATCGTAAAATAAAGTAAAGAATGGTAATTTTTTTAAAGGTAAAAGTTAAGTCTTCCGCTTCAGGATTTAATTATCCGCGCTAAGAGTACCATATGTAAGTTAACAATCTGATTATTAAATTGGGGCGTTACACCTAACCTCATCGAATCAGAAAAATAAAATAAAAGCTAAGCTTAGTGGAATTCAATAAAATAAAATAAAGTAGAACCAGTGGGTCCACATATTCATCAAGATTGGGCTAAATCGCAGATTACATTTCAACATTTACTTTCAAGAGGTAAAAGGCGTGAAACGAATAAGGGAGAAAGATCACACCTTTAGCAGACAGTATGAAGCTTCAACCGATGGTGTAACACCCCGTAGTACTCTGGTTGTTAACATACATGATATTTGGCATACACAGCGAAAGACTTTATTTTAGAAGAATAATAAAACATTTTACAAAAATACGAGTAAACCTTTTCCAAAACCTTTTATGAAAACATTTCTAAAAACGTTCACGTGAAATACTGCGAAAGCATAAATCTAAACATACATCTACTAATTAATCCCATGAGCCAGTATTAGTGGCCATTGACCATCAAGATATGACATCAAGTGTCATTTCTGACGGAGTCTTATGGACAGCATAACGGTTGTATTTCGGATAACTGGGAACATGGTCCCACACATACATTGAACCTGATTGATACTCTAATTTAAACAGATAGCTTGCAAGTCCCACACGGTCTGCAATCCCCTCAATGGGTCAATACAAATAATAAGGCTCCATGCACAAATTAATTGAATACATGCATCAAGTCTATATTAATTCAAAGTATAAAAGCATCAGTATATAGTCCATGACTCTAAGAATACAATCATGAGCCTAAATAAATACATAAATAATTTCCATAAAATAATTAAGCATGTTAACAAGTCTACATGCCAACATCAAATCTAAACATAATATAAAATCATCAGCTGCATCATCAAATACTCTAATGCGGGGCCTTGCCCCTAGAGGCATCACCACTGCTCTGGGTACCTGAAATGATGTCCCTAAACGGGGAGAGATAACAACATCTTAGTAAGCTCAAGGTTCATAAAGGATCCTCTAATCCTCTGAGCCCACTTCCTGCATGACAAGTCAGATATAAAGCATATAATACAAACATACAGCATAAACATAGCATCATCATATCATCCTTGTGTAACCCCGGGGTCAAAGCCATAGACGGTTACACCTGTGTGACTTCCAGGGTCAAGCCATAGACAGTCAACACAACCTCTGTATGATGCATCCCCTAGAGTCAAGTCATAGGCAGCCTACATACCATAATCACTGGCCAGGATCCTCATAACATATATCATCAGTGCATCATCATAACATCAAGATCATATAACATCTATATGAATGTGAATGAATGCACATATACATCATACCATATACTCTCATACAATACAACGATAATGCCCACCATCATGGTGGGGCCACATGAGAGAGGAGTCAACTAGAACTAGAAGCTTACCTTAGGGAGCTTAGCACAAGCCCACACTCTAATATAATACGTATGCTCCAACTCAATCCTCAAGTGTACGGTTCTCTAGGCACACCTAGAGTAGGAACCATTCACATCATTAATTACATATTAATTAATCAAGTCATATTCACGACTTAATCATTTAATGATTTCATTTTTCATACTCATATGCCAATAATATGCCCATTACAAGTCTAGGCCAATTATTACTTATTACATATTTTAGTGCATTATTACAAGCCACCTTAATCTTCAATTACTTACATAGCTTAGAATCACATGCAAGGGTCACTTAGGTAACTTAGATTATTTTCAACTCATACAAGCCATATATATGATTATTATAAGTTACTGAGGTTTTCCCTAAGCCCACTTAGCTTAAATATCACTTTTTATGGTTTTTTCATAACTTTACATGCTTCTGTTTTTCAGTCACTGAGCGCAACTCACTTTTTATAAAATTTTCATCTTTTAGTATGTTAATCTAGACTCAATTACCTTTCCAACAAGGTATCACATGCCTCATTTGGAGTTTCCTAGCTCCGGTTATCATCATTTGAAGTTGGACAACTTCGAATAGAGCCCTAAACATCATTTACCATTTCTGGGATTCTGGAAAATGTACTAAACCAATTGCTCTCAAATTTTTGTAGACAGCTATACATCTTTATCTTTAATTCTACATATTATAAGCCTAATTTGAGTAATCATAGAGGGAGAAACAATTCGTGGAAGTTGCAGCTATGTACAGCCCCTGCACATGGCCTCCCTGGGCAGTCCTCACTAAAACAAACATACAGAATGGAATACATCTTCAATTGGTACCAATTTTGGAAACCACATAGCTAACATCTCAAGATTCAATTTTATATAAGACACATCCCTATATGACCTCTGTGGAGAAAGATATGCTCTCCCCAATTTCGCCTAAAAACTGATTACTTAGCCTTAAATGTGTTTATTTAACAAACCTTAATTACTTTTGATTATAAATCCTAATTCACATTAATTCTTGGATTTTTCTATTATTAAGTCACATTATGAAATCTCCTTAGTCCCATTATGTTATTATACTTAACTTTAAATAATTACTTATTTAGTGTACCTAAACCATACTTTAGTCCAATTTTAGAGTTAAATCCTTAATTACTTTTGTTAATTAATTCATACCCTTAATTAATCCCCTAATTCATCATCTCCTTAATTTTAGCACCACTAAACCTTTATATGATTTATGGGGCAAATTTTATGAGCTATTTTAATTAGGGTTTTTAGCCATTATTAATCATGATTAATGAGTTTTACTTAGAGTTAACCCACCTAGTTAATCTTTCTAATCATTTTTTCACACTTAACAACTTAAACACATTTTTTTATCATCAAATCCTATCCATCCTTGACTTGGTTGAATCATACATAGTCCATATTAGGGTTTATAGTCATCTTTTTACATGAACATCACTCAAAGATCCAAAGGTGGCACCTTTAGTCATCCAATCCATCATTCCATGGTTCAAAACACACTCACCCTTAAGGATCATCATCAAACCATGGCATTAAAAAATTTTAAATATTATTTATCCAATACATAACAAAATTGTGGCACACTCACAAGAAAAAGAGAGACTTTTTGGTTCATATTTCACAATGGAGGCTTACATCTTCAAGCTTCCTCCTTTATCTCAAGGCTCCACCTTTTTCCACCAAGAACACACCTTTAGGCAAGAACAAACCTTAATGAACATGATCATAAGTTAGGCTCAAGAACACAAGAAGAAAGATGAGGTTTTTCATGAAAAAAATCAAGAGGACTTACCCAAAAATCAAAGGAACCAAGTAAGCAAGTATGATTCTTCAAGAGGGCTTAAGAACACAACTCCATGGCCTTTACTCTTCACAAAACCGTGGCTGTTTGGGATGATAACGAACATGAAATTTTGGATTCACACCATGAAATTGGTATGATTGTGAAGAGGAGAGTGAGGGGAACAATCTTTGTGAAGGGAGTTTGGTGGTTTGGAGAGATTTAGGTGAAGAAATCTTAGAGAGAAGTGAGAGAGTTTTCAAAATTTGAAATTTAAAGAGAGAAGGAGTGAAGGGGTTGCTGATCAGAAATGGAAGGGAAGGAGAGGAGGGTGCCCTAATGAGGGGTGCCATGTTACTTAAGTGGCCTTTGTCCTTTAGTGAGATCCAGTATAATTTTTATCTGAACCGTCGTCAAATTTTTACCCAGAAACCTCCAAGACTCTAAATTTAAGTACTTAATATTAATTTTGTCTAATTATCATGTTCATAACTTAAAAATTTAATTAGTAGATCACAGATCCACTAACAGTTGTTTAATTGCACTGTAGTCTTTACCGGTGTTCTTAACTGTACCCGAATTTCATAATCTTCTTAACTTTAATATTTTTGGTATAATTATGACTTGTTAGGCATATATTGGTATTTATTTCTATTTTACCATCTTTTTCCCGTTTCAGAATTCTACCGGCTGCTGCTACAACAATACAAAATACCCGACATAAGTGACTTTTCAAAAATATCCAATATGGGTATCAATCTTCATCAAATCATATCCTAACCTCATTCATGATGTTTATATCATTAGATTAGCTCTCTAACTATAATTTGCTAACTTGAAGCTATTCTACTGACTGTTACTGCGTCAGCAGTCAAAATTAATAGATGAAAATTCATATGTGCAAAATACCCTCAATATGGGTATCAAAATTCTTAGAATTTCATCCTCATTCTATTTATGACCATAAGATCTTCATTATAACCTTCTAATTTAAAATTCATATAATTAGGGTTATTATAGATGGCAACACTGGAACTGCTGTGGGAAGATGAAGATTAGTCAACCGGCAAGGTGGTGCACACGGTGGCAATGGGGCATAGTGGTGGCGCGACAGTGGCGACGACAAGCGTCAGAACTCCTCCGACGATGAACACTTGAAATGTCTCTCCTTGGTGATGGTAATGGCGAGGTTTGCAGAAGTTAATGGCAGGGGTATGATGGAGGTTGTGGTATTTGTTTTTGACAAAGAGCTGGCGGTGCAAGAGGAGCAACAATCTTGATGTAGTGGCCGGTGCCTTCTGGTAACACTATGCGGGGAAGGAGAGGAGGATTTAATTGATAATGGTGTATATCTTACTTGTTTATCCCCTCCTCCCTTTGGTGAAGGAGATTGTGGGGTTAATGGTGGCTGAAGATGGAAGAGTGGGTCAATCCTTTCTGTCTCCTGCCTTTGGTTTTTTTTTTTTGGCTTCCTTCCCTCTCACAAGTGTATCCTCGGTTCCTTTTGTGTAGGCTTTCTGTGAAGTAATGTTCTGATATGTGCTTTCTTTCTTTGAAATCATTTTTCCTTTTTCTTTGCATGTGGTTGCATTTTGTGCTCAGGTGAGCAGAGCTCGTCAGACGCCAGGCCCTCTTCGGTGATCATTTTATGCACTCTTCATCTTTTTTATGCCCATTTGTAGCTTAATTTTGTTTGACTTTGCTTTAGGCTTAATGAAAGTTTGTTATTTTGCCTCTGTAGCAAACAGAGAAAGCAGACCATAGAACCAAGGAAAGCAGATTCCATGAGATGTCCCTATCGTTCTTCATTTTTGGGGAAGCAATTGGTTTATTATTTTTATCTTTTTAAATTTGTTTTATTTTGAACTCCTCAGACTAAATATGGTGTTCACAATGGTGTTGACAGAAAATGGTGGAACCTAGTTAGCTCAAATGGGGTATCTGTTAAGAATATTTACTATACACTGATGAACCATGATAGTATGAATGCTTTTGATAGCAATTTCTGGTCAGCCATTTGGAAATTAAAAGGGCCTAATTGCATAAGCCTATTCCTCTGGAAGACTGCTCACCATCGTCTCTCAACAAGAAGTTTTCTGGCTCGTTTCGATATGATCCCCCCTAGCTAGTTGCTCTCTTTGCCATCTTGATGATGAATCTATTATCCACATGGCCCGAGATTGTTCCAAAATTAAAAGAGTGTGGACTGATTATTTGAGGGCAAATATGGTAAATGATTTTTTTGATGCTGATTTAGATTTATGGCTATTATTCAATATAAAAAATGAATCTATATTGTGTTTTGATGCTCCCTGGTTATTGGTTATTGGTTATTCAATATATCACCACTTGGCTAGCTTGGCATTGGAGAAATGAACAGGTTCATAGAGCGGAAGACAATTGGCAAGCTTACAAATTGCATACCATTGAAAAACTGGTTCGAGAGTACTCATCAGTATGGATGGTACATCACGAAAACAAGCTAATCAAGAACCATGTTATTGTTCTTATTCGTTGGATCCCTCCAGACACAGGTTGGAAAAAAATAAACATGGATGATGCTGCCATGTGTGTTGGTAGGGGAGCTGCATGTGGAGGAATAATAAGGGATGAATCTGGTAGTTAGAAAGAAGGTTTTGCATATTACATTGGTCACTGTTCAACTTTTGTTGCTGAATTATGGGGCGTCCTCAAGGGTCTTGAATTTTCTTGGGCTAGAGGTTGAAGGCGTTGCATCCTAGAAAGTGACTTAAGCTCAACTATCACTTTGCTCTCCAGAAATGGAAGAGCAGCTCGAGAGTCCTACCTGGTGACTCGCATTCGAGCATGACTACAAAAGATTGGGAAACTAAGCTGGTTCATGTTTTTAGAGAGGAGAATAATTATGCTGATTGGCTCTCTAAGTACCTTCTAGATTATCCTATGGAGTATAATTTTTATGTTTTTCCAACTCTGGTATTTGGCTGATTTTTCTTTGGTATGTAATTTAAGAAAGAATGTTTTGAATTAATCTCTTTAGGTATTGTTTTTAACCCCCTTAGATTACCCAAAAAAAATTATTTTTAAATTAAAGTTAAAAAAGAGTTTAAAAAATAAAGTTATATAAAGTTGTTTGATAATTGTGTGAAGTTGTTCTTAGGATTTTGAAGAGAAATAAATTATATAATTAGTTATTAGGGTAAATGATAAAATTTAGAGTAAATATCTTTTTTGGTTCTCAGCAAATTTCACGATGCCTGCTTTAGTCCCTAGTAAATAAAAAGCTCCATTGTGGTCCCTAAATTCAAAATTGACCCATTTAATTAAAATTGTGGTCCCTCACAAATTCAAAAAGACTCATATTAGTCCCTCAAAAGGACTAAAATAGGTCCATTTTGAATTTTTTAGGGACCACGATAGGCCTTTTTATTTCCTTGGGACTAAAGCAGGCATCGTAAAATTTGTTGAGGACCAAAAAATGTATTTACTCTAAAATTTATAAATAAAAATTTAGAATAAGAGTATAATTAAAAAATAATTGTGAGAACTCTAAAAAACTGACATATATTTTTTAAAAAAAGTTTCCTTAGGGAGCTTTTAGTTTTTATCTTTTTTTTATTATAAAAAAGCTCTTTTTACTATAATAATTTGTGTAAAATTATATTTAACTAATCTTCGAAAAGATATTAAAAATAAGAACTCTCAAACACGCACCGAAACTTTCCATTTTTTTTTTCAACACACGCATCTTTAGTCATCAATAACCTCATGAACAGTTTAATAGAATAAGCAGAAAGCAAGGCAAGGTAACCTTTGGTGGTGATTATAAAATGACTACGTGAGCACAAGTCTTCCTTGCGTAGAGGAAAAGCACATATCAGACATGTCAAAAATTGACACCGGTAGATTGTACATGTTTATTTGTTCCCCGGTTATAAAGGTTCTTTCACACTATCAAACAAAACTTCACTAATCGCATGATCTGGTTTCTTTTCTTTTCCTGGCTATATAAGGATTGAAGAGCCATGGGGTTGCAAGTGCCAATACCTCAATGATAAAAAGGTAGCACAACACAGTAAAAACAATTGTCTTTAGATCAACTCAGTGCCGGCTAAAAGTGACCCCCCAACAACTTCATGACGAGGGAGCACATATCTTTTTAGCGAAGCGTTAGCGATGGCTTGTGAATCAGATATTAAGCCACCGTGTTATCCAAAATTATTGGTTTGTTGTTTACGTATATAATACAACCAATTAAGTTCCCACTTGTGCCTATTTATTTTTCTTATATTTGTCCTATTAAGTACTGGAATCTATAGTATTACTATATACTACTAAAATATTTATGGCATAGTTTCGTAGGGATGAAGTTGGTCAAATAATAGGACTAATGATCATAATAAAATAACCAAAAATATCAATAACCATTAACCGTAGCAATAAGAACTTCTTAAATTTCAGAGTTCGAGTTTTGAAAACAAAGGAAATGATATTAGAAAATTATCCCTAGTTTAGGTTTGATAGTACTTGAATCGGATTAAATCAATTTTGATAAAAAGAATAACGGAAAATAAGAAAGTTTAAAGAAACAGAACTTTTTTAAAATTATTAAATAATTTAACTGTTGTAGTTTTTTTCTTAAACAATTGAGAACCCTGTTAATTTGAAGATATAGAAGACAAATGCATCTAATATACTTTGTTGACACCAATATCTTCGTATAATTAGGGGGATTCAGAGCTTCAATTGTCTACCATATTCAACTCTTCTAACGATTTAAATCACTAATGGGTTGCCTTTAGAATTAATAATTTTCTTAGAAAAATATAAAAATTATTGATGGATATTTACTTACAAACTTGAGCTATTGGATGAAATAGTTATTTTATATGGTATTAAATCAATGTTATTAGAACCGGACCGGTCATTGACCCGGTCGAGGTACCGGGTCACTGGGTCAATGGTTCAACCGGTGGGTCACTGGTTGAACCGCATGAACCGGGTATATATATATAAATTTATATTTTATACTTAATTATATAATAAATATTTTAAATGGTGCAATTCAAACAATAACCTGATGTAGTCTAGTGGTAATTACTATATTGCCTATCCTCAATGTAAGGGGTTCGATTCCTCTTAGATGCAATTTTTGAAATAATTCTATTAACTTAATAGTTATATAATAAGTATATTAAATGGTGTATTATATTCAACAGGTAATGATAGTGTAGTGGTTTGAAGGTGCGCTCCTCACATCAAAGGGTCGGGTTCGATTCCCACCTGGCGCAAAAATTGGAATATTTTGTAACTTATTTTAAAAAACCGGTTTAAAGGTAAAACCGGTACCGGTTTACACCGGTTCAACCGCGGTTTATGACCGGGTCACCGGGTTGATACCGGGTCAAATGCTTAAACGGTCCAATATTGAAACCGGACCGGTTTCCGGGCCAACCGGTCCGACCGGCCGGGCCGGGCCGGTTTTAATAACACTGTATTAAATGTGATTATGAGATCAACAATTCATGCTTATCGCTCTCTATTTTTTAATGAAATTAAATCAACACAAAATATAAAAAAAAGAAAGGAGTCTATAAAATATTTATACTTCAACCTTTTTAAGGTATGTTAAAAAAATATAAAAATTATTAAATTATTATTTAAAAACTTAATTTTTTGGATTGAATTAGCTCTTCAATTGGATCAACGCATCTCGTAAGTTCTTTGATATTAAAGTGAAGGAGCACATCTTCCGTGCAACTGTTGTAGATACTATTGCCATTAAAAATTAAACATGTGTGTTTAAACAATGTTTTTGTCTTTTATATTTTTATTTTTTTTGGTACATTGCCAGGAGGTATCCCCATTCAACCTTCTCCGGACACCATGCCCTCGGGGTACGGCCCGTTTGGGCTAGCCCCTCATTTGTCTTTTAGGACCTGTTTGGTGTGATGTATAAGGCATGATAGTATAAGCTTATACTATACGTTATGACATTTTTAGTTGTTTGGTGTGACCATCGTATAGTATAAGCTTATACGGCATAATCCCTTAATACATCAAAACGATGTATAACTTAATCCGGCCTAAGAGTGAAGGATAAGGCCTGATAAGAAATTGATGTATTAACATCGTTGACCAATATAATTCTCAAAAATTAATATATTATTTTAATATTAATCTATTAAAATAAAAATTAATTTTTCAATATATTAATTTTTAAAATATTGAATATTTTTATTTTTTGGACACATCGATCAATAAATTTTTATAAAAATTAATATCATATAACATTTTTTGAAGAATTATATATATTCTTTATTAAAGGGTATTTTTACTAAAAATATTTATTTTTATCATATATAGTATTAAACAGTGCATTACCAAATATTAGATGATATTATCTTATACAATATATTATTTTATACAATACCGTGCCAAACGCTGGATAGTATTAAAATTCAATCAGGCCTTATACAATCAGGTCTTATATTATCAGGCCTTATCCTATACTATGCACCAAACATGCCCTTATATTTTACTGTGTGTGCTTAGGTGTTTAATTTTTATTGAATATAGATGTATATAAAATTGGGTGCAGCGGTAGTATATTAAAAATTTCCAAAGTGAAGGGTGCCAGTGAACAGACGGGGATGATGAACAATAGCATCTTATCCAAAAAAAAGAAAAGAAAAAAAACAATAGCACTTTTAATTTGGCGTTTTACACAAAAGAACCTTTTCTCTTGTCAGCGGCCCATCATTTCACCACACACCTGTGCAATTTTTTGACCAGATATGAGATAACATGTCACTGACAATGAGACTTTTATATGATCACTAAACTATTCTTTATGAGATTTTAATACAATAAAATTATAGAATAGATTATTCTATCTATTATTTTTTTATTTATTTTTATTTATTATTCTTTAATATTATTAGATTAGAATCTCAAGAAAAAATAAATAAATGTTAGTTAAAATTCTGATCTAACAATGATGAAGAATGATAAACAAAAATAGACAAATAATAATAATAAATAAAATAACATATTCCTAAAATCATATATAGAAAATAGACAGAAACTATACGCAACTAATTAATAATTGAGGTTCTGAAGTTTTTATTTTATGTCTATCTAACTTTTCAGATGACACAATATTATGAAAAGCTCATATAAAATGAACAAATTCCTCTTTTACACGTTATTTTATTGGTTGATTCAAAGAAGAAAAAAAGTAATTGGTGCGCAATAAATATGACACCATATTTCTTATGTATATCTTCATGCAAATGCAATACATTAATTGGAGCAAATATTTGATGGACTCGGCTCATGTGGACTAGATAGAGAGGGAGAGGCGAGAAGAGAGAGAAAGAAATCATACAATTAATTTTCCATTAATTGGTGGGAAACCCGAATTGTCAAGGTTATAGGTAGGTGAAGAAAAGAATTGATAATTAAACAAAGGGAAAACATTTTGTTGTTTTAAAGGATCTAAATTATGTATTTCCTTCTACTAAAAAAAAATTATGTATTTTCAAAAAAAAAATCTAAATTATGTCCTTTTACTCCCTTATAATTATGTATTTTGAAAAGTACATGGTTACAATATTAAAATCAATTATTTTTTTTACTTTTTACACCGGCCGACAGTTTCTGAAGCAAAAAAAAAATACAATTATAATATTATAACTATATATTTTCCACACTACATAATTATACGGGGCAAAATAATATAACTTAGATCTTTGAAAGCAAAAACTATTTTCCCTCAAACAAAAGTGGGAAAATCAATGCATTATGCATACAAAGGTGGGTCTCAAGTGTCTTAATACTTATCCTTCCTAGTTCCTAGCTTAACTAGCTATATATGCAATATTTTTAATGTTAATTTATCAGTATAGCTAGCTTCTTTTGTTTGCTTTCTTAATTGGCTTGCTTTATCCTTCTCGGACCTACCTTCTTATGATGGTTTTCCACGTACCGCCGTCTTTTCTTTCATCAACAAAATTCCTTTTTTGATTAATGATCTACCAAAATATCTCTCTCTCTCTCTTTCTCTATTATATATTGGGACAAAATTAAGTGCCAAAGTGCGCTAACAAATCAACAAAAGAAGATGGCAGATGAAAGCGTCAACCTTCCTCCTGGATTTCTCTTCTCTCCAACAGATGAAGAACTTGTTCTTCACTTTCTCTATTGTAAGGCTTCTCTTCTACCATACAATCCAAACATCATCCCCGATCTTGATCTGTCTCTGCATGTTCCTTGGGAATTAAATGGTATGCTTATGTTTCATCACTCAATTATTATTAGTCGTCTTCAATTTTTTACATAATATATACATAGAAAGTGACATAATTACCAATATACGTGGAATAGTGACCAAAGTGCCACTGTTGACAAAAATAAATATCAAAATGTCACGCCAACATTAAATTTTGCCAAAATGTCACGTGGCATATTTCATTATACTGTGTAGCGAAATATGTGTGCAAACAATTCGCTACACAGTGTAGTGAAATATGCCACGTCAGAATGCACAGAACCAAAAATGCCACGTGTGGCATTTTTGGTTCTGACGTGGCATATTTCGCTACACCGTGTAGCGAATTATTTGCACACATATTTCGCTACAAAGTGTAGCGAAATATGCCATCGCATTTTGACAAAATTTACTGTTAGCGTGATATTTTGGTATTTTTTTTTTGTCAACAGTGACAGAATAGTTACTGTTCCAATATATATGCTCATTGCATGCACGGATGAAACTCCAAATATGTTTAACATATAATGGCGAACCATATAATTTTGTGAACAGGGCGAAAGAAAGAAAATCCATATTAGGCCAACACTCTTATTGAGGGACAGTGACCAAAGTGTCATGTTTGAACAAAAAAATTATCAGACTGCCACGCTAACAGTAAATTTTGTCAAAATGCCACGCGGCATAATTCGCTACACAGTGTAGCGAATTATGCATGCAAGTAATTCGCTACCCAGTGTAGCAAAATATGCCACGTCATAATGTACATAAGGTATTTTGGCAAAATTTACTGTTGGCATTTTTGACATTTTGGCAAAATTTACATAAGGTAGCGAATTTCTCAAAATTTGACATGTGGCATTTTTGGTTTTGACGTGGCATATTTCGCTACACTATGTAACGAATTACTTGCATGCATAATTCGCTACACTGTGTAGCGAATTATGCCACGTGGCATTTTGGCAAAATTTACTGTTGGCGTGACAGTCTGGTAATTTTTTTATCCAAACGTGGCAAGATAGTCACTATTCTTATTATTGATGGGTCAATATGTAGATATGTTTAAAAAACTTTTTGATTGCTTATCAAAAAAAAAAACTTTTTGATTTTTTTTTATAAGTCGACTTTTACTATATCTTTAAAATGAGGTGGCATCCAAATATTACTATAAATTTTAATTTTTTTAAGTCAGTTATGAAATTAATTCCAAATTAAAGTTTAATCACATTTAAACTCATCACCTTTCCTCAAATATATATTTGATGGAAATCGAATCCGAAGAAAACTCAAAATTTAAAGGAGGTACACTTATGTTACTTTCTTTTTAAGTCTGAATGAGTATAAGACAAAGGTTTACATAAACTTGAGAGGGTGATCGTCCCTCCCAATTCCTCCCTAACTCTACCACCGTTAACATATTCAGGGAAGGCGTTGGCAAGTGGAAATCAATACTATTTCTTCACCAAAGTGAATGAAAACAGAGCCAGCACAGAAAATGGGTATTGGAAGGAAATAGGTGTCACGGAACCTATATTGTCAACCATTGACAAGAAAGTGGGAATCAAGAAGTACCTAATATTCCACATTGGCGAAGCTCCACAAGGTACTCAAACCAATTGGGTGATGCAAGAATATCATATTTGCTCCAATGAGTTTGACACTGCAACATATGTAAGCTGTAAGCTACTTTTATTTAGTTATCAAGCCCATTAAATAAATAAATAAACCTGGCAAATTGATGAACCTTATACTATATTTTCTCCCGTAAATGGTGCATGACAGGATCAAAGTTGGAGCAAGTGGGTTTTATGCAGAGTGTATGAAAAGAACTGGTCTCAACAAGGTGTAAACTTCTCTAGTGATGACGATGACAGTGGAACGGAGCTTTCTTTGCTTGATGAAGTTTATTTGTCGTTGGATGATGATCTGGAAGAAATAAGCATGCCTAATTAGATTGAATGTTATTAATATTATGTTACCACTTACCAATGCTAGCTAGATATAATGAAGTTCTTGCACCGTGTATCAAATACATGCATTTGAAGGGTAAATTATGGCCTCTGTTACATGCAGGATTACTGATGGCAAAAATCACGCTTATGCGGTCATTTGTTGGGATTAGCAAGAGGACGGGAATGGGCACCTGTTTCATATGTAGGGATTTGTCTCCTATTTATCTGTAAAGTTTTTTTAAAATAAATAAATATATTAAATATATTCCAAATGTAGGGATGGCAAAATTTTACAGCACTTAATCCCGTGATATTTTGATATGTATCTCTCATCGCATAGATTTTTTGGCAAATTATTTATTCATTTAATGTAAGTAAAATATGCATTGAGAGTGTGCACATTTAAATTGCTTATCACTCCATATACAACTTGTGCAAGAGTTAGAACAATACTAGATGTATATTCTACCCATGGGCAGCCAAAAGTCGTACACGCTCTTCATGCGCATTTTGCAAACCACAATATATGATAATATTGATTTTTGTACAAGTTGAGCATGAGAATAATGTGTGATTTAAATTTTAAACACACACATTCCATATGCGTGTTTCACTTGCATTATATTAGTAAATAGTTGTTGGAGATTATATGTAACAATATATTGTTTGAATTCTTTGTAACGTATATTGTTTGAATTCTTTGTAACCGTAAGTTTGAATTCTTTGAAACGTATATTGTTTGAATTCAATTCTTTGTAACCGTAGGTTTGAATTCTTTGTAACGTATATTGTTTGAATTCTTTGTAACCGTAGGACTGTTTAGATAGAGTATTTATTTGTTTTAGTCTGTTACGTTGTTACCATTTATTGTATGTTCGCCTATTTAAAGGCTACCAATGAATGAGATAAACACACAGTTGAAATATCAAGTTTATCTTGGTATCAGAGCTATCCTAGTATACACGTTTCCGCATTCCCTTTCAGTGCGAAAGCTGGTTCATTTAACATGGCACCAGGTGGTGGCAGCAAGTCCAAAACAACCGATCCTAGTTCGCCATTTTACTTGGCTGGATCCGACAGTCTAGGTCTCTTGTTAACGACTGTCATGCTGCGTGGTGAGCCCAACTATGACAACTGGGCCAAGCTCATGAAAAACGCATTGAAGGCGAAAAACAAATTGGGTTTTGTGACCGGTTCAGTCAAGAAACCAGGAGAGGATGATGCCGAAGAGTGGCGCGCCTGGGAGATGTGCAATTCGATGCTCAATGGTTGGATTCACAACACCATTGATGCAAAACTTCAACCATTCATCAAGTGCTTTGATGACGTCAAGGACTTATGGAATGACCTAGAGGAAAGGTATGCAGTGCAAAACTTTCCAAGACAGTATCAACTGAAATCCAGTTTAGCCAATATCAAGCAACATAGAGATATCGTTGGTGATTATTACACCAAACTCAGGGCTGTATGGGACGATCTGGAAGGCAGCAAAACTCGCAAGTCTTGCGATTGTGGTGATAAGTGTGCCATTGCCAAAGCAATCGAGGAGGAGCAAGAGCATGATCGCGTTTATCAATTTTTGATGGGGCTGGATGAATCTACATTTGGCAATCTGAGATCCCATATCCTCAACACTTCTCCTCTTCCTAGTGTCAACAAAGTGTACGCAATTGTCACTCAAGAGGAGACCCATCGTAGTATTTCTCGCGTTCAAGATGAGAGGAGTCAGGTAGTGGGATACTCAGCCCAAACCGATTCCATGAAGCAGTCAGACATGTCCATGCAGCAGCGGATGGTTCCTAACAAACCACAAGACAGAATACCTTGCCCTCATTGTGGCAAGACCAATAACGACCCTTCCAAATGCTGGAACGTTCATGGTTTTCCACCAAATAGGAGTGCTGGTTGCAGACGAGGAAGGGGAGGACGTTCGGCAGGACGTTATACGCATGCTCATGCGACGTTTGCAATGGATGCCTCACACCCAGTTGCTGCTAACTCTCTTCCTCCAGACGTCTCCCATTCTACCTCTTCTCAAGTTGCTGCACACTCCGTTTTGACCCCAGAAATTGTGAACAAACTGTTAACATTGGTAGACCAGCCTCAGTCACATGAAAAATTATCTGGTAAGCGTATTCATTCTCAATGGCTCATTGATAGTGGGGCCTCATGTCATATGACAGGCACTTTGGCTTTATTAGCTGACATTACACCTATTCCCCCTCTATCTGTGACTCTACCAAATGGTTCTATTACTTATGCTGCAAAACAAGGCTCGATGGTGTTTAATACAAACTTCATCTTGTCAAATATTTTATATGTGCCTAACTTACGCTGCAATCTCATCTCTGTTTCCTAATTGCTTCACTCCAAGAGCAGTAGCGTTACATTTACTGATAAAAAGTGCATTTTGCAGGACCAAGTGCTGAAGAGGGAGATTGGTTTGGGTGAACTTCATGAAGGAGTCTATGTGTTTCAGCCTTCATGTGCTTCAGCTTCGGCAGTTCAAGCAGGAGAGTCAATTGACTTGTGGCACAACAGGCTAGGCCATGCATCCTATGATATCTTATCTCTGGTTCCAGAAGTTAAAGCTTTGCAAAATAAAGTAGTATGTAAGGCATGTGAAGTTTGTCATCGTGCCAAGCAAACTAGATCAATGTTTCCTATAAGTTTTTCTCGCAGCAAAGAATGTTTTGATTTAATCCATTGTGACACTTGGGGTCCTTATCAAAATTCTTCTTCTTCTGGTGCACGTTATTTCTTAACTGTGGTGGATGACTATAGTAGGCATGTATGGGTTTTTATGTTGGCCGATAAAGTGAAACTTATAATCGGATGTGCAAATTTCTTGCTATGGTTCTGAACCAATTTGGTAAAACAGTAAAAATAATAAGGTCTGATAATGGTACTGAGTTCAAATCTAATAACATGGTGAAACTCTTGAATGAAAAATGTATTTTGCAACAAACAACTTGTGTTTATACGCCTGAACAGAATGGGAGAGTCGAAAGGAGGCATAGACACATCCTTAATGTATCACGTGCCTTACTGTTTCATGCAAATCTCCCTGTTGATTTTTGGGAGGAGAGTGTTCTTGCTGCTGTTCATATAATTAATAAAACACCTACAAGAGTTCTCCAAGGCAGGTCACCACATGAAGAATTGCATGGAGTTAAACCAGATTATACATACTTGCGCACGTTCGGTTGTCTGTCATTTGCTAATACAAGACTGAAACCAACTGACAAGTTTGCTCCACGTTCGCGACGATGTGTTTTCATCGGATATGCAATAGGGCAGAAAGGTTGGAGATTGTTTGATATAGAAGCGCAACAAAACTTTATGTCCAAGGATGTAAAAATTTTTGAAAATATTTTTCCTTTTCGCGAAGCTCCAGTACAATCTGTTTCTGCACCAAATTCTCATGTGCCTACAGAGCCAAATTACTTTGACGAAGGCCAAATTGTCCATGACGGTTCTGATGCATCAAATGACAGCGCAACGCCTAGTGGATCATGTGTTCCTCTGGACGGTAGGGGGAGTGTTTCGCTGGAAGCAATACCAACTAACGAAGTGGCCGCTAGGGAGTCCTCCTTACTAGAAGGAAGTTCGAGTTCTAGTGATGCATCAACCCAACAACAGTTGCTGTAAGCAAATCTGCGTCAAACAGTCACACGCCAGCACTGTACCAGGAAGCAGCCATCTTATTTGCAGGACTATGCATGTCAAGTAGCTGAAACACACACTCCTTCATCTCTCCCTACTCAAACCAATGTCACCTCAGGTACTCGGTATCCTATGTGCAATTATCTTAGCCTCACTAACTTTTCTAAGCAACATCAAGATTTTGTTGCAACTATTGACACAGGTTATAAACCACGTACATTTCAAGATGCTATGAGAGACTCCCGATGGGTGGAAGCCATGAGGGCTGAAATCACAGCCTTAGAAGACAACCATACATGGTGCCTCACGGATTTACCTCCAGGGAAGCGTGCTCTTCCAAGCAAGTGGGTGTTTAAAATAAAATATCGTTCTGATGGAACGGTGGAACGGTATAAGGAAAGATTGGTGATTGCAGGTAATTATCAGATTGCTGGAGAAGATTACAGTGAGACTTATGCACCAGTGGCAAAGATGATGAGTGTACGTACATTGCTTGCAGTGGCTGCAGCAAGAAACTAGGAGTTGCACCAGCTTGATGTTCATAACGCATTCTTGAATGGAGAAATAAGTGAGGAAGTTTACATGAGATTCCCCCCTGGATTGAGTACTGGGTCTAAGCATAAAGTATGTCATCTTACAAAGTCATTGTATGGTTTGCGCCAATCACCCTGAAACTGGTTTTCCAAACTCAGCAGTTCGTTGACGGCATATGGATTTGTTCAGTCAAAAGCTGATTACACGCTCTTTACTATGCAAAAAGGGGAGGTGTCTCTTTCACTTTTAGTTTATGTCGACGACATCATCTTAGCAGGTAATGATTCACATGCTTGTCTTGCAGTCAAGGAGTATCTGAATCAGTGTTTTAAAATAAAAGACCTGGGTAGTCTGAAATATTTTTTGGGTATTGAAATTGCCCGCAGCAAGAAAGGAATATTTTTATGTCAGCGTAAGTATGCCCTGGATATTCTTTCTGATTCCGGGCTCAGTGGATGTAAACCGGCGATTTCCCCTATAGAACAGACTCATCGTCTTGCCTTGGATGACGGACCAGTATATGAGAACCCTGAACGGTATAGAAGACTCATTGGTAAGTTGATTTACCTCACTATCACAAGACCCGACCTGAGCTATGTTGTTCATATCCTTTCTCAATTCATGCATTCACCGCGCCTAGCTCATTATGAGGCTGTTCTCCGGGTTATTCGATATGTGAAGAGAGATCCTGGTCAAGGACTTCTCCTCAAATCGGATTGTGACCTAAAAATTCATGCCTATTGTGATTCGGATTGGGCTTCATGTCCTCTTACCAGACGATCTCTCACTGGTTTTTTTATTATGTTGGGTTCTTCACCTGTATCCTGGAAAACCAAGAAACAAGTAACAGTGTCTCGCTCTTCTGCAGAAGCAGAGTATAGATCAATGGCTGCAGCTACAGCAGAGATTGTGTGGCTCAAGTCATTTCTCACCTCTCTTGGGGTCACTCACTCAAGTCCTATGGAATTATTTTGTGATAACCAAGCTGCTTTACACATTGCAGCGAATCCGGTGTTTCACGAGCGTACCAAGCATATTGAGTTAGATTGCCACTTTGTACGTGAACATATTCTAGCCAAGCATATTACAACAGCTCATGTGCCTTCTCGTTTCCAACTTGCTGATTTGTTTACTAAAGCCTTGGGACAACGCGAGCTTCTTAGTTTTCTTCCCAAGTTGGGCATTTCATCCTTACATACTCCAACTTGAGGAGGAGTGTTGGAGATTATATGTAACCGTAGGTTTGAATTCTTTGTAACGTATATTGTTTGAATTCTTTGTAACCGTAGGACTGTTTAGATAGAGTATTTATTTGTTTTAGTCTGTTACGTTGTTACCATTTATTGTATGTTCGCCTATTTGAAGGATACCAATGAATGAGATAAACACACAGTTGAAATATCAAGTTTATCTGAAAGATTAAAGAATAAAGAAGAAAGATTAAAGAAAGAAAAAGAAAGATTCAAGAAAGAAGAAGAAAGATAAAGAAAGATTCAAGAAAGAAAAAGAAAGAAACAAGAACGCAGAAAAACAAAACAAAAATGAAAAACACAAGACAAAAAGAACAATATAGAAATATTAAAGAACAAAGAAGAAAGATAAAGAAAGATTCAAGAAAGAAAACGAAAAAGAAAGAAACAAGAACGTAGAAAACCAAAAATAAAGAACGATGCAAACTCCCCGGCAATGGCGCCAAATATGACGTGAGCTGTCAAACTCACTCAAATTAATCAGGTTTGTAAAAATAAATATTTGTAATAAAGTGAGCAACTTGAATCGTCTCTCAAGGAATTTGCAAAGATCTTAATCGATCAATTAAAAACAAGAAGTAAAAATGGGGGTTTGTGTGATTAAAAATAGAAAGCAAAAATAACGATTTAAAAATGAAATTATCAATTAAAAGCAATCAACCCAAGAATTAGGATTCCAAGATATCCATCATTGGACAAAGGATTACAAAATCGTGGTTGACCCTAAGCAATTCAAAATCCCTGCAATTGCTTAGGAACCCTTCTCTAAACGATCGCCTAGCGTTTGATCAATACGGCGCATCTACTCGAGCAATCGCGGAGTATCAGCCCGTTTGACTTAAGATCATCGGGTTAATCAACCTAAACATTGAATCTAACATTCAATCACTTACCTTGGCTGCAATCACAGAACTCGAATCCGAGTTGAAGGAAAAGAAACAATTTGGATCAAGATAAAGCACACGTCCTCCGGATTCAACCGCGGAATCCTTAATTCTTGGATTGATTAAAGAACGCTTAGCCTAGCATGGCTAAGTAGAAAACCATAATTGAAATTAAGAAAATAAAGAAGAACAATAGAATAGAAGAGAGAAAACGTAAATTGCAATTGATTCTTGAAACTGTAAAAACATAAACTCTCTAAACGAAAACTAAAACTAAAACTAAAACTAAAACTAAATTCCAAGGTCTTCTAATCATGCCTTTATATAGGCTCTACAAGTCTGACCTAGTATAAAAGGAAATAAAAGATAAATAATATATTTGGGCCTCATAAAGATTGGGTTCCCAATTACAAACTTAAATCCAATTAACTAATTAAAACTGCACCAACTCGTGACAAACTTGGGCTTGATTTTCTACCATAATTCCGTCTGAATTGAGCTTCATTGGATGAAATAGAAATTGTAGCCCTTTTTGTTGGCTGCAAAACTCAACAAGAACGGAGTCAATAGGACATCTTTAGATTGAGATATGGCTAAAATACAAAAGTAGTGTAAATTTGAAAAATTCTGACGAAAATCAATTAAACCCAATTAAAATCTAGAATTCTAATTTGACCCAAAAGACCTTTGTTTAACTCAAATAAATTCTAAAAATACTAACCAAGAGTAATAAATAAGTATAATAAATATCAATTATCACACGTAAAGCGACTACAGAAAAATTGAACCCGTGTGTGTGTGTGTATATATATATATAGGTTTAAAGTTACTAAAGTTACTTTAGATAACTTTATATCTAATGTTCATCCAAACACACACATAAAAGTGTGTGGGCCCATGTTTTTTTTCTCTCTTCTCTTCACATGGGTCCACATAGACTCCACACACATTTTTTATGTATTTTGATGAACATTAGATAAAGTTATCTAAAGTAACTTTAAAAACTTTAAACCCTATATATATATATATATATATATATATATATATATATTGCAACTTTAGCAAGTGTACTAGTCGTACAAGTAATAAAATGATGAATAAAGATCGTTCCCACGAAGATTTGTGTTCAAACATCAACTAACCATATATACTTAAGTTGAATCAAACAAAAAGTTATTGATTGCATTGATAATTGTCACAAGAAATTTGAATTGTATTAAAAGTTGATAAAATAAATAAAATGTGAATTGCAATTTTAAAAACAAGTAGTCATAAATCAATTTCCCTCAAGCATGAATTTATGTAAGAATCAGTCCTATTATGAATTATCTCCCATGTGATGTTAATCAATCTTTTTCTTATCACCAAAATGTAATCACTTACTATCCTGGTTGATACATTAATCAAGAACCCCAATCCCTTGGTGATTCCTTTCTTAATACATGCATTAAACACTAAGATCTTAAAGATTATATCAGAGTCCTAGCATCAATCCCTTGAATACTAGAACACTGATGATGAAATTACTAGTTGTAGAAATAATGTAAACATCCATGTTCTACACTACTCCTTTGATGGAAAGAATTGATACAGGAAACTTCATATCATCACATAAAAGAAACTCATAATATTCAATCGACTATACATAAATCATCCTTGAGTTCCATTGAAATCAGACCACAAAGAACTCTACTCAAACATAGTAAAAGAAATAGCAAGAGAAGAGGAAAGATCAAACTCTATTGTCATGATGGTTGAGTCTTCCATCTTCAATTACAATTACATAAAATGTACTAACTATTACAAGAACTAAATCCTAAAGAATTTGGAAAGTCAGAGAAAGTGAAGAGTCAGATCAGAGGATCTGAGATAGGATAGGATCAAATGTGAAGGCCTTATGCCTTTTATAGTTCTCAAATTACAACTGAAAATCAACCAAAAACTGACTTAGGCGCTAAAACGTTCCTTGTTGGACGTTTTAGCGCTCAACTTTGACGGATGCCCAACTGCTTTTAACTGACTTCAGCGCTAAAACATTCTACTTGGACGTTTTAGCGTGCAAGACCAGAACCTTTTTGCACATCAGAGCGCTAAAACCCTTGAATTGGACATTTTAGCGCTCGAGACCAGAATCTTTTCCAACAGCAGAGCGCTAAAACCTTTGCATTGGATGTTTTAGCGCTCGACACCAGCAATTTTTGGCCTTATTATATAGCAGCGCGCTAAAACGTTCGCTTTGGACGTTTTAGCGCTCAACACTTAGCATTTTCTCATTCTTCAGAATCTTCTTCCTTCTCTCATTTGCTTCTTTGAGCTTCATTTCTGTAAGAACCTGCACCGTTACTTAAGGGAGTTAATTAATTAATTATGTGAAATTAAGAAATAATTCCATAATTAACCCTAATAATTATTATGAGGCTCTAATAATTATAGTAAGTGATTAAGAATGCTGAAAATCACTTTTCGGAAGAAAAGTGCACATACCGATTCTGCTAGTCGGTATAAATGCGTACCAAAAAAGTATCCTGAAAAATTATTATAAGTGCATGATAATTACTAGAATAATATGTAGGAACTCTATCCCAAGCACATGCAATGGGGAAGATGACTTATCAAAACAAAACCTTGTTCATTCAAAAAGAACAACCCATGAGAACCGATTCGTGTGTGGAGAGGAATAAGGAGAAGAGAAAATGGCTCACCTCCTTATGATGGACTTTCGGCTGAACAAAGAACAAAGGAGAAGATGTTGAGTTATTTTCGTCCCTTGCTCATGGAGCTCACGGTCTGTAGCTAGGAGAAGAGGGGAAAAATGGAAGATTATAATAGCAACTAGGTTGGTGGTGTTCTATGGAGATGGTCACGGTTCTAGCAAGGGAGGAAAGGATGATATGTGATTTTTCTTGATGTATTTACTCCATACAGCTCACGGTTTTAGGGGGAAAAGGAGGAGATTGAATGGTTAAGTCTTTGTTCTGGTTTAATAAGATCACTTTTCCACTTATTGCTCTACACATTCAGCGCTTAATGGAGAAAGGATGAAGTTTAGAAGGCTGATTTAAAAGCTACAAGGACCAAAAATTTACTTGGCTCTCTCTCCCTTTCATGCGTACAAGAGGGTGTAAAGGATGTGGGGTTTCTACCCAATAAAATGACATGCAAACTGACTACATTTCTCACATTGGCTGCATGTTAAAAAGGCTGATTGAGATTGCCTAATGGCACAAGCATTTAGATTGCTTTCTGCCCATATCAGCGCATGGAACAAAGGAATGCCAAGTGGCTGAATTTTGCCATGTGTTGATCCTTTGCCAATCATTGACTTCCTTGTAAGATTCTTAAGATAAGGTGAGGATGGATAAAAGATTAGGGCTGAACCTAAGTCCCCCTTGAGGCTCTTGGGCCGACGGTCAAGGGTGTGATTGGGTCCAATAATTCAAGTCCAATGGTTCTACTAACTTATGAACTAGCCCACTAAATTATTAGTTCCCATGTCTTCTAGGTATCCTTAGGCTTTCTATATGTTACAATTAAATTATTCCTATACTTCTAACTAGAGTTTCAAATGCCAAAAATAAATACTCCCCCACAATTATAGTTCAAATAATTCCCTAATTTAAATCAAGTCCACCCTAAAGAAAATATTTATACAATTCGAAGGCAAGTAATCTACCACATTCCTAATTGCAATTTAAATCGATTCCTAATTATATGGGATGTTACATTCTCCCCACCAAAATAGAATTTTGTCCGCAAATTAACTTACGTACTTAATTAAAAAGTTCCGGGTCCCGATTCCGAATGTCATCTTCACGCTCCCAAGTGGCTTCATATGCCGATTTGTTGTTCCAAAGAACTTTCACCAACGGTATCTCCTTGGAATGGACTCGTTTAACTGACCTCTCGAGAATTTGGAATGGTTGAACAAGATACGTCAGATTTTTCTCCAAGTCCATTTCTTCTGGCTGTAATACATAGGATGGATCAGAGAGATATCTTCTCAACTATGACACATGAAATACGTTATAAATTCCCGACAAATTAGGTGGTAACGTCAACCGATAAGCTGATTCTCCAATCCTGTCCAAGATAAGATATGGTCTCTAGTACCACGGACTCAACTTCTTCACTCCCATTCTTCAGCCGAGTCCAGATGTGGGCGTGATTCTCAAAAACACGTGGTCTCCCACTTCAAAAGATAAGGGTTTATGACGATTGTCATAATAACTTTTCTGTCTCGCCTAAGCCCTCTGCATATTTTCCTTGATCCTCTGCACTTGCTCTGAAGTTTCTTGAATCATATCGGGCTCCAAAATACTCCGCTCACCAACTTCTACCCAACATAACAGGGATCTGCATTTCCTCCCGTACAGAGCTTCATACGGTGTCATTCTGATGCTGGAATGATAATTGTTATTGTACGCAAACTCCACCAAAAGAAGGTAGTTGTCCCAACTGCCTCCTTGATCTAAAATACAGGCTCGCAACATATCCTCCAGAACCTGAATAGTGTGTTCAGTCTGGCCATCGGTTTGCGGATGATAAGTAGTGCTTAACCTCAAATGGGTTCCGAGAGCTCGCTGAAAAGACTCCCAAAACCTAGAGGTGAACTTGGGATCATGGTCACTCACAATGCTGGTGGGAACTCCATGCAGCTTCACAATCTCCCGAAGATAAATCCGGGCAAGCTTTTATGTATTATACGTTGTTTGGATACTCAAGAGATGGGCTGATTTTGTCAACCGATCAACAATTACCCAGATGGCATCAAATCCTTCTTGCGTCCTGGGAAGTCTGACTACAAAGTCCATGGCAATACTATCCCATTTCCATTCGGGAATCTCTAGAGGTTGAAGAAGTCCCGAAGGTTTCTGATGTTCATACTTCACCTTCTGACATGTTAGGCACCGAGCTACATACTCCGTAATATCACGTTTCATACCCGGCCACCAAAACGAAGTCTTCAAGTCATGATCCATTTTAGTGGATCCAGGATGAACGGTATAATTACCCTTATGGGCCTCTTGCAAGACTTCCTACTTCAGTTCTTCATTCGGTACTACTACCCGACCTTGGAATCTCAGCATTTCATTTTCATCCCAAACTACATCTCGGAAACCAGCCAATTTATAGAGTAGTTCCTCATCTCTTTGAGCCCTCTTTATTCTACGGAGTAATTCATTTTCTACTTTGATACTACCCAATCTTATACTACGCCTTCTTCTAACAACAGACAAGTTCATATCTCGAAAAGCTTCAAGTAGTTTCAGTTCTTCCATCATCAGAGTTGCAGTGTGGAGAGTCTTCCGACTCAAAGCATCAGCTACAATATTTGCCTTGCTTGGGTGATATTTAAGTTCAAACTCATAATCTTTCAAGAATTCCATCCACCGTCGTTGCCTCATGTTTAGCTCCTTCTGATCAAACAAGCACTTCAGACTCTTGTGATCGCTAAAAAAATCAAACTGCAAACCATACAAATAATGTCTCCAGATTTTTAGTGCGAACACTATAGCGGCCAACTCCAGGTCATGAGTGGGATAATTTTCCTCGTGAGGCTTTAGTTGTCGTGAGGCATAAGCTACGACCATACGATCTTGAATCAATACACAGCCAAGTCCCTTCAAAGACATGTCACAGTACACTTCAAACTTTCTAGTTAGATCCGGAATAGTAAGCACCGAAGCACTTGTCAATCTACCTTTTAGCTCCAAGAAACATTCTTCACAAGCGTCAGTCCACTCAAAAGTCATACCCTTCCGAGTGGGACGAGTAAGAGGCTGTACTAACTGAGAGAAATTCTGAATAAACCTACAATAATAGCCTGCAAGACCCAAGAAACTCCGCACTTCAGTGACGGTCTTAGGTCGTTCCCAATTCATTACTGCTTCAACCTTGCTGGGATCCACAGCAATCCCTTCCGCTGAAATTATGTGGCCCAAGAACTGGACTTCACTTAACCAGAACTCACACTTCGACCACTTGGCATACAATTGTTTGTCCTTAAGGATTTGTAAAACTATCCTCAAATGTTCCGTATGCAGTTCTTCAATGGCGGAGTAAATCAGGATGTCATCGATAAACATAATAACAAACTGATCCAAGAATGGGCGGAAGATACGGTTCATATAATCCATGAATACCGTCGGAGCATTAGTAAGTCCGAACGAAATCACTTGATATTCATAGTGACTATATCGAGTCCTAAAAGCTGTGTTTGGAATGTCCTCCGGTCTGACCTGGATTTGATGGTATCTCGATCGCAAGTCTATCTTGGAAAATACTCTGGCACCTCTCAGCTGGTCTATCAAATCATCAATCCTAGGAAGCAGATATTTATTCTTCACTGTCACCTTGTTCAGTTTACGGTAATCCACACACAAGTGCAGACTACCATCCTTCTTCTTAATAAGAATGGTTGGAGCTCCCCACGGAGAAGTACTGGGTCAGATGAACTCTTTTGACAAAAGCTCTTCTATTTGCTTCTTCAGTTCCCGAAGTTCTAAAGGTGCCATACGATAAGGAGCAATGGAAATAGGTCGAACTCCAGGAAGAAGTTCAATGGGAAATTCTATCTCCCGATGAGGAGGTAATCGAGGAATTTCATCGGGGAACACCTCCTCGAATTCATTAACAATAGGAATATTTTGAAGTTGGTTGTCAACCGTAGTCTCAGACTCAATCAACAACAGATACCCTTCAGCTCTCCGAAGGAGCTCTTTTCTAACTTGCAATAAAGAAATAATAGCAAAAGACTGAATATTACTATCCTTCGAAGGAACAATGACCTTCCATGCTTGACAATCCAAAGTTATTCCGTTCTCTGCCAACCAGTCCATACCGATAATCACCTCAAGACTGAATACCGGTAGGACCACTAAATTCACTGTATAAGTGTTTCCTTCAAATTGCAGAATACAACCCATGCAGATTTCTAATGCGGTACAAGATCCTCCGGCAAAAGTGCTAATTTGCAACTCATAAGGTAACAGAGCCGGGGTGATACCTATTCTCATTGTAGTGTGCCCCTCAATAAAAGAACCTGATGCTCCAGAATCGAAAATCACAGAAAGAGGATAACCATTCAGAATTACATTACCTCGGATCAGATTCAGATATTTTTGGGCTTCATTTGCATCAAGGGTGAACACCCGAGCTTGAGTAGGAGGCTGTTTGGCATTCTGTGGGCAATCAGAAACAAAGTGTCCCGACTGTCCACACCCGTAGCACAAATTGTTCCCGCGTTGGAAAATACCAGCATGATTCTTTCCACAAGTAGCACAAGCATTGGGACCCTGTCGTCCGACTGAAGATTGTCCAGGAGCATTATTCCTCTTGAAGTTTCCAGTTCGAGCTTGCAACTGCAGACCCTTGCCCTTATTCATTCCAGTAATCTTTCTGAAGAACCGGCCCGCTTTACTTCCTCCCTGTGATTGCATTGGCTGTTTGGACAGATTCCTTGCTTCATTTATAATTTCTTCCGCTTGCCGACTCTGATTAATCAAGTCAGGCAGAGTACGATTAGCTGTAATTGGCATGAGCTTGCGGATCTCTAGGTGCAGTCCACTTTCATATTTTTCCACCTGCCACTCTTCATCATAGATGTTCCGATCAAAATTGGCATATTCCATCAGCTGCCCAAACTTAGTAATATATCCATTGACAGTCATGTTATCCTGCCGTAGTGACAGCAACTCAGTGTCTTTCATCCTCCTGATAGACTTAGGGAAATACTTGTCAAGAAAAACCTGTCCGAACACCGCCGAGTCAGATCAACATGTTGAGCTCGTAGCAAAGCCCCCGCACCCGTCTGCCAAGTCAAAGCTTCACCAATCAGCTGATACGAGGCATAGTCAGCCTTTTGAGCTTCAGGGCATCCCATTCGTTCAAAGATATGTTCAATCATCTGCGACCATCTTGATGCAGCCTCAGGATTATCTCCACCTTCAAATGTGGGTGGCTGAAAATTTCGGAAGTCTTTCAACCTCCGTCTAGCAATTTCCTCAGCATTGTCATGCAGCGGGGGTTGGTTCGGATTCTGATGTCTATATTCTCTCCACTCTTGACTCATGTTCTGGACAAAAGTGGCCAACCCCCCAACAGTAGTGATAAGGTCTTCAGCTGCATTGCTAGATCTTCCCTGAGTAGAACCCCGTGTACCTGCCATGTTTTTGCACTCACAATACCACGAAATGAGCTGATCAGATTCACTGCAAGATATACATGACAGCAATCCCAAGTAGGTACCCGAGTTCTAATCAGATAAGTTAACAATGCATCTGTCCCTATCACGGTATAATTCTAACAGTCTATCAAACAATTAGACATTTTATTACACAACAATCATTAAACAACTTAACAAACAATTACACATAGCAAACAATTTAGCCAATAACAAAAAGTTCAACAATCAAACAGACACCATGAACCAAAACCGCTCTGATACCATTTAGTGTGACACCCTCCCTTGTATGCATCCAAGGGAGACGTCTGCTAAGCGGATTAGAGTCGGACGTCGTTGAATTAAGTACTAAAACGTCCTTGTTTCATCACAAAATAATTTCTTGTATTGAATTCTGTTTGTACTAAATAAATAGCGTGAAAATTTACAAAGTACATTGCTTGCTGAATGAATAATTTTCCAGAAAAACCTGTCTGTTTGCAAAAATCATAATAAATCGAGCTTTCAGAATTTTGGTATAAAATTTATATAATCTGAAACTACACATCTGGGGCTTCGTGTGCATATAAATTATAAGTGAATCGGAGGTCTGTAGCCCCCGAAACAGAACTCGCAAGGTGCTCGTTAAATCTATTTATAAATCAGCACTTGAAACGTTCAGAAATTGTTTTTCACAAAACGTTACCAGAATCTCCCAAATTACAAACTGACCATAAAATCTTAAAAATAGCACAATAAAAACATGATTCCAACAGTAGTCCATCCTTCCAAAATATTACACCCATATAATTGTTGCGGATCTAGCAAGTGCACTAGTCGTACAAGTAATAAAATGATGAGTAAAGATCGTTCCCACGAGGATTTGTGTCAAGCACTGACTAACCATATGTACTTGAGTTGAATCAAACAAAAGTTCATAGATTGCATAGATTTCTTGTCACCATAAACTACACTGAATTGAATTAAAACTTGATAAATAAATAAAATGTAAATTATAATGTAAACAAGTAGTTAGATGTCAATTTCCCTCAAACATGAATTTATAGATGAACCAATTTCCATTATGAATTATCTAATATGTGATGTTGATCAACCTTTTTCTTATCATCTCAAGATGTAATCCCTTACTATCCTGATAGACACATTAATCAGAAACCCCAATCCCTTGGTGATTCCTTTCTTAATACATGCATTAATTACTAAGATCTTAAGATCACATCAGAATCGTAGCATCAATCCCTTGACTACTAGAACACTGATGATGAAGTTGTCAAAAATAAAGAAACAATGTGAACATGTATGTTCTACACTATTCCTCAACATGAAGAATCAATCAAGATAACTTCATACAATCACATAATAGATAAACAAAACATCTAATTAACCATTCATAAATTCAAACTTGAGTTCCATTGAATCAAACTACAAAGGACTCTCCTAAGACATAATTGAAATACAAACAAGAGAAGAAAGATCAAACTCCATTGACATGATAGTTGAGTCTTCAATCTCCAAGTGCAATTACATAGGAAATACTAACTATTACAAGAACTAATCCTAAAGAATTTGGAAATTCAGAGAAAATGAGGAGTCAGATCAGATCTATGAAAGACCTGATCTGATCTCCCTTCTCCTAGTGTGATGGGAAAAGTCAGAATGAGATATGATGGATTGGATCTGATTTCTGGAATCTGTCAGAATGTGAAAGCCCCTTGTCCTTTTATAAGTTACAAATTACAACTGAAAACTGACATGGGCGCTAAAACTCTCATTTCTGGACGTTTTAGCGCTCAACCTTGACGGATGCCCAACTGCTTTTAACTGTCTTGGGCGCTAAAACGCTCAGTTTTGGGCGTTTTAATGTTCAGCACCAGCATCTTTTGTGCAACAGGGCGCTAAAACGCTCAGTTTTGGGCGTTTTAGCGCCTAGCACTTAGAATTTTCTCATTCTTCAGAATCTTCTTCCTTCTCTCTTTTGCTTCTTGAGCTTCATTTCCCTACAAAAACAATGTAAATTTTCAACATAAGCTTAAGAACTTGTATTTGAGAGATTTCCAGGACATTAACCTCTTTTCCATCCATCTAATCACACAAATTGATATTAATTCATGCTTAAAAACCTGATGAACTAAGGGTTCATCAATAATAAAGTCAGCCAACATCCAACAAACAAAGCAGATAACAGCAGAAATTCCAAACAACAGCAGTCAACAGTAAATATCCAAAATAATAACGTCATCATATGCTTTTTCGTCCTCCTGCAATTTTATAACAATGAGCCCCAAAAGGGGTGAGAAAAATCCTAGTAGTGTGATAGCAAAACCAGTAATGCAACAGTATTAACTAGATACAGAATTCCAAAACAGTCGCATCAACATTTAAATTTCGGCGGATACTAATAGTAATCAAAGTGCGTATATAACGCCAAAGTAATGTACGTTCATAGCATTGCAGTGCACGTACTACTAACAAGCACAGTGGAGATTCCATATGGCCCATCAAGGTGAATTCCAACTGCGTCCTATGCGAACTGAGCCACGGTTCCGTTCCCTGGTACCTGAGGGATGCCTACATGATGCATGCTTAGACAAATGTTTCTTTTCTTAAATATTCTTAGTTCAAAATCAGCATGAAATTCGTGCATGTATGCCATGCTATGGTTCGCACACAAAAGCAAAATAGATGAAATAATGATGTGTATGAGCATGACTAAGTCATAATCAAGATAGCATATATTTTATGGATTTTTAATACCAAGATGCTGAATAAAAAATACTACCCAAAACAGAATATCCATCATGTCAAGTCCAAGGGCAGAATACAAATAACAGGTAACAGAATACAAATCCAAAGCCCATGTGAGTAACTGTTCACAATTCCATACTAGCTAATAGTCACAATAGGTAATGCCACCTAACACTTACCTCGTGTGCCACAAATATTAATCAAACAACAGCAATAATCAGTCCACACTCAAGGGTTATGCGCACCTAATCAAGCAAAACCAAACAGAATTTCAAACGTTGATTCTCATAATTTTCAAGCACTAGCCATGCCTACAAGCCTTAGCATTTTACACGGTTTCTATAAGTCTTTTACTCACTCATTTTTCTGACTTCAAGTCCTCTTTCTAACTTGTTAACATCGAAGAAAATTCAAGGTTTCTCAAGTCACCAATTCGGGTTTCATACTGAAAGGTCTCATGATTTTTATTCATATACTTTCAACCCTACAACCTATGGTGCACTACAAAGGACCCTAAAACATGCTGTCAAATTAGTTTAAGACATACAACAATAGCTACCTCCTCTAAGTTCAACAAAGCAGAAAGTTCCCCAAGGGAGACTATATCCCAAGCTCTAACAAAATCGATCTTGTGTGCTTGTGGACACAAGGCCCCAATCGGTACAAAAGGGCAGAATCAACCAGAAAAGGAATGACAACATACATTAACTTATCCTATCATGCAAACACGGCAAAACCACAAGGAAAACAAAGGAGAGGTTTGAGATGAACTTACGGTTTATTGGCTCTACACACCAAAGCTACCAATTGGTCAAGTAGTCAACTTTTTCCTTCCAACGTTCCAAGAAATCTAGCCCAAGCACATGCAATGGGGAAGATGACTTATCAAAACAGAACCTTGTTCATTCAAAAAGAACAACCCATGAGAACCGATTCGTGTGTAGAGAGGAATAAGGAGAAGAGAAAATGGCTCACCTCCTTATGATGGACTTTCGGCTGAACAAAGAACAAAGGAGAAGATGTTGAGTTATTTTCGTCCCTAGCTCATGGAGCTCACGGTCTGTAGCTAGGAGAAGAGGGAAAAAATGGAAGATTATAATAGCAACTGGGTTGGTGGTGTTCTATGGAGATGGTCACGGTTCTAGCAAGGGAGGAAAGGATGATATGTGATTTTTCTTGATGTATTTACTCCACACAGCTCACCGTTTTAGGGGTAAAAGGAGGAGATTGAATGGTTAAGTATTTGTTCTGGTTCAATAAGATCACTTTTCCACTTATTGCTCTACACGTTCAGTGCTTAATGGAGAAATGATGGAGTTTAGAATGCTGATTTAAAAGCTACAAGGACCAGAAAATTACTTGGCTCTCTCTCCCTTTCATGCGCACAAGAGGGTGTAAAGGGTGTGGGATTTCTACCCAATAAAATGATATGCAAACTGACTACACTTCTCACAATGGCTGCATGTTAAAAAGGCTGATTGAGATTGCCTAATGGCACAAGCATTCAGATTGCTTTCTGCCCATATCAGCGCATGAAACAAGGGAATGCCAAGTGGCTGAATTTTGCCATGTATTGATCCTTTGCCAATCATGGACTACCTTGTAAGATTCTTAAGATAAGGTGAGGATGGATAAAAGATTAGGGCTGAACCTAAGTCCCCCTTGAGGCTCTTGGGTCGACGGTCAAGGGTGTGATTGGGTCCAATAATTCAAGTCCAAGGGTTCTACTAACTTATGAACTAGCCCACTAAATTATTAGTTCCCATGTCTTCTAGGTATCCTTAGGCTTTCTATATGTTACAATTGAATTATTCCTATACTTTTAACTAGAGTTTCAAATGCCAAAAATAAATACTCCCCCACAATTATAGTTCAAATAATTCCCTAATTTAAATTAAGTCCACCCTAAAGAAAATATTTATACAATTCGAAGGCAAGTACTCTACCACATTCCTAATTGCAATTCAAATCGATTCCTAATTATACGGGATGCTACACACACGGGGTGAGATCTCAAAAGAGAAATCTCAGTAAGACAACCCCAAGCTCCACTTACATGTGTAATATAAGTTCTAAAATGATAATGGCAGTAAAATATCAAAATCTATGCAATGCAGCATATGTCCATGTCATGTGTGTATGTGTAACAACCCGTTGTACACCAGTATTGTTAACATTGATTATGATATTAATCGTAGTTACAATCATAGCAATTCATTTATAAAAATGCGAGTAAACTCTTTCCTTTTTATTACGCGAGCATTTAAAAGAATAATAAAGCGTAATAAATAAAAGTTATGACCGAAACTATAAACTCTTTGTGGAATAATTACTTAAACTGTCTAAATATCATATAATACTCCTCTCAAGTCACTAAGGGGTTCTTATAAATCCACTTAGCTAAAATCTCACTTTTACGTTTTCTAGCTATCTGAACATAGTTTGGTATTTTAATTACTGCGGATAAAACTCATGCCGCAAACCTATCATTTTTTAGTATGTTATTCTAGACTTAATTAAATTTCTAACAAGCTGTCACACGAGTCATAAAGTTCTCGTTTTCTCCGGATATCACCGTTTGAAGTTGGACAAGCAAATATGCTAGCCAACCTCAAACAGGGCTCCAAATAGCCCTCACTCTATCAATGATTCTGGAAAAAACACTCAACCAATGCTCTCAAATTTTTATACAGTAAACTAGACACCTCAAGCTTCAATTTGACATATCATACACCTAATTTTACCAAGAAAAAAAGCGGGAATAAAATTCCCAATATCTACCAGAAACAACCCCTGCACAGGGTCGTCCAGAGCAGTCCATGCTCTCTGGCTTCTACAGGGCAGTGGACACCTCCTATAGATCTCAAATTTTGACACAAGGTAGTTGACATCTCAAATTTAAAATGGTGTATGGCACGTCCCTATTGGACTTTTGTGGAGGGAGATATGCTCTCCAAAAGTTCATCCAAATTCTGCCAATTTCTAGAAATTTCGCCAGAGTTTCCTTTGTTTTTCCAATAAATCTCACTTTTGTAAAACTGCTTAACTATCCTCAAATATACCTAATAGACATGGGTGGCACTCAAGGATCAGTACTGCCTTAGTGCTCTTATAACCCTTCACAATTTATATACAATTTACTCAACATACATGATCATTGTTTACTTTTTCAAAGTTAACTAATTTCAATCACATGATCCATTTGTGTAACAGCCCGTTGTACACCGGTATTGTTAACATTAATTATGATATTAAGCGCAGTTACAATCACAGCAGTTCATTTATAAAAATGCGAATAAACTTTTTCTGATTATTACGCGAGCATTTAAAACATAAAAAGGCGTAATAATTAAAAGTTGTGACCGTAACTGTAAACTCTTGCGGAAGACTTATTTAAACTATTTTTATAACTCACATTACTTATTATAAGTTACTAAGGAGTTCCCATAAACTCACTTAGCCAAATTCCAAACTTTACGTTTTTACCTATTCGGACATGTTTCACTCTTAAATTTTCTGCGACCACACCGCTCGCAACCAAACCTTCTTCTCGGATTAGATCTTTGTCTTACTTAATTCCCTTTTCAACAAGCTATCATATGCTCAATTCGGAGCTCATTAGCTCCGGTTATCGCCGTTTGAAGTTGGATCAGCAAATAGCCAAACAACCCAAAAACAGCTCCAAACCACTCACCTTACTCGATTTACTGCACTCAATCCATTCAACCATTTGCTCTCAAATTTTTATCCTACAAACTAGACATCTCAAACTTCATTTTGATATATCACACGCTTAATTTGACTGAGAAACGAAGCAGGAATTAATTTCCCAAATCCGGTCCAGAATCTGCCTCAGGTGCAGGGGTACATGAGCAGTCCGTGTTTCTCTATTTGTTTCAGGCCGAAGATCAACCCAGAATTTCCTCAAATTTTGACACAAGGTAGAGGACATCTCAAACTCAAAAATAGAGTATGGAACGCCCCTATTGGATCTCTATGGAGGGAGATATGCTCTCCCAAAGTTCGCCTAAAATCTGCCAATTCTACAGAAATTTTGCCAGAGTTTCCTTTGTTTTTCCAATAATCCCAAAATTGTAAAAGATCATTTAAACCTCAAATGTACCTAATAAACACATGATAATACAGTAATAATCCAATGGGTGGCACACACAAGGACCAACAACGCCTTGGGGAACTTACAACCCAATCCAGTTTATAGTTATTACACAGTTTATACAATAGAGCTCACATTATATTCCCATTCGCATGTAGTTTCACAATATAATCATGTAATCATAACCCTAACATAGGCCTAAAATCCTTCCATCTTGGTACATCATGCCTCTCTTACATTTACAACATACACTTAAATATTACAACTTACGACTTTAACTTCAAATTGCCTTTTACAATATTACAACACCAATTACAAATTTAGACATAAATTTAAATGATACAAACTGCTAGACCTAGGCATGCCAACATGAACAATATGCCAAATACTGAAAATGTTCCTCTATCACCCTGCGGGCCTCTTGCCCACTGCTCCAACGCTACAGGTACATCCTGAAATAAATGCCCCGAGACGGGGTGAGATATACGAATATATCTCAGTAACCAAGAGGTTCTGGAGAAAACTCCACCCAATGGTTCACTTCGATGCATATCAATAGAATAAAACAACCACTTTGAAAACGGGATACAACAAGGGATTTAGAGAAATGGGGAATATAAAGAAACAAACTACGAGGATACGGGATGGTAACCCCAATTCCACGTACGCCCTGGGCATATATAAGCCTATGGGTATCATCCAAGGTGTGTTCACAGAAACCACAACCATGATGCCCAAACCAACCAAAACGCCAAAGACATTCCTAGTGTGCTCCTACCCGGATCACACACCATGACACGCAGTCAACTGGAACTCCCTCCTGGAGACCTATCCAGCGGAAGTCCGAAAATGCCCGAAGGCTAATAAAACTGTCTACTGGCCAGAGACTCGGTACCGCAGTACCCATAGCAATAATGCATGCATGATCATGTGTTCTATACTATTCATACACACTTCCTACCGTTGCCATCAACTGGCAAGGTGGAACAAAAAAGGGGAACAAGCCCCTGTACCAAGAGGTTACCTGAAATATTGTTTCCACAAGCTCCGCAACAGCTTATCCCTCAACTTGGTACACAGCAGAATGCCTACACAGAGGACATTCCTAATCACTCACAATTCAAACAATACATGCTACTTTACAATTACACATGCATTGAACCAATTACTTACCTCAATCCACTTGTTCCAAGACCAATGGCAACTCATTGAATCAAGATTCGGGATTCAAGTCAACGTACGACAACCTATACAATTACGTACATCCATCAGTACGCGTCAAATAGCATCAAAATGCAAAATCACAAAAATCCTCCCCATCCTCCCTTGATGGTTCGGCCAATGAAGTGTAAATTTGAGATTTATTTTTCTAAATTTTCTTTCTCATTTTGTTACGTCTCATTAGGTTGTCAATAAGCCAATTCAAGTGCCGGTTCGTCATTTTCGCGTCGGATTACATCAGAACGCGAAAATCGCAAAATCCCCCCTTTTTCCCTTGGAGGTTCGGCCATATAGGTGTTAATTGGGGATTTATTTTTCTAAATTTTCTTTCTCATTTTATTACACTCCCTTAGGTTGTTTAGAGGCTAGTTCAACCGTCGTTTTTCTGTTTTACGACATTTACGCATCGTTTGCGAAATATTTCACTTTGGGCTCATTTAGGTCTCTAAACACAATTCACTTTTCCCATTGATTCAAACACTTGCCAATCACAACACAACCCATCTAAGCACTATATAACTACACAAATCATCATCCAATTCATTTTTCAATATCAATTCCTCAATTTTTTCTCAAAGGTTCGAATTTTACCCTAAAGCATTCCAAAGGATTTCTTTCCATTTTCAACCATTCCTCAACTCAACCAATCACATCATATCATCATTCTATCATACAACAACTCATTATCAACATCACAACACATTTTTCCAAAATTCCATGTCATGACCATCAAATTATTCTAAGTTAAAAATCATCACATTTCACCTAAAATTTTCATTGCGTTTCTAGCATTAATACATCATTCTAACACATTATCATCTAATACACATTTTCAAATTGAGCTCTCTAACACAACATATCATCAACCAAAGCTTTAGGTCACAAAATCAATTCATCACAATCAACCGTTTAAAATGCAAGAACACTCACCCATATGGAAGGTATAAGACTCCTCCTAACTATACTCCACCATTGGAGCACTTGGAAGCTTCAAGAACACAATTTTTCTCCTCAAAACCGCGGCTGTAAATGGCCAAGATCTCCTCACACACACAAATTCAAGGCTCAACAGTGGTACCAATGTGTTTAGGAGGTGTTTTCCAACAAGTTTCAAGACAAAAATCGTTGGATTTGGTTGAGATTTGAGTGAGTTATGATCCAAAGAAAAATTTGCATAAAGAGGAAGGGGGAAGGGGCTGCTGTCGCGGGGAGGAAGAGAGGGAAGAGAGAGAAAGTGTGAAAAAAGGTGAGTTTGACTCACTTAAGTCACAGGCGGGTCCCACACGCGTTTTAACTTTAATCAATCATCAAATTTCAACCACAAATTCATGACCTACGTATTTTTCTTGTTCATGTCATATTTTTGTTTCCCAAAAATACTGATAAAATTTTCACGCTTATCGGTACAATTATACCGCAGTATTTTTACACCGGAAAATCACTATTCATCAATTTTTCTCAAAATGACTCAATTCCATCAAATTTTATCAAAATCATATTTCCTAACTCAACAAACCATTTATAACTCATATTTGAAACCTAGAGCTCAAAATTCAACTGGCACGTTTTACGGTGCAATCGTAACGCGGTATTTTTACCCGCGAAAAATACTATTCACTGATTTTTCTTAAACTTGCCTGTCCACTCAATTTTTCGTTCTGAATCCATTTCCAGGGTTATTTTTATCATCGGAGACCTTCTACTCAATTTTTATCTACCTAGGGTTGCGTGTTTGCTAATTACCATTTTGCCCTTTCTTTGTATTTTGGCCTATTCTTTAGGATTTTCACTAATCCATCACTTCATTGCTCACTTGATATTTTAATTACTTGATTTAAAATTGTGAGGTGTTATATTCACCCCAACTTTTTAGAATTTTGTCCGCAAAATTAAATCATACCCATCCGCTAACTCAGGACACAGCCGGAGAATCTCATCCTCCCGCTCCCAAGTAGCATCCTCAAGTGTGTATCTTTACCATATTACTTTTATCACAAGCATGATCTCCTTTTTATGATACTCATTATCCTTTGATCCTTCATAATTACTCGTCTCTCATGGTTCTGTGACATTTTAATTCACAATACTTTAAACTTTCTCTGGTTTACCGTTTCTCTTTCGCTGATTTGTAGGTAATAATATAACCATATTACGGATTTGTCGGTATCAATTTACCTCATTCTCATCTCTATCCATCCTTCTGACCCATGGTCGTTCTCAAAAGCACCTAATCGTTTTCATACTAGGCTCTAACCGTTCTCATGCACATTCACTAGTTATTCCTGGAGTATTTCCAACTCACACGTTCTTTAGTACTTAACTCTTTTCGATGTCCTCACTATTTTGACAATACCCCAACAACCATTTCTTTCCATTTCTGTTACTACTCTTATCATTTCGTTGTTTTCTTGGCTTTCACCCAAGCACATACTTTCTAGTTTCAAAGGCACTTTGTCGTGTCCTACAATTACGACTCACATTAAATTCTATACTCATATACTTTATTTTTCCTTGTCACGTGTCTTCACCTCTTTTTAGGTACTCACAACTATATCTTTCTCTTTGTGATACGAAACTAGCAATACTCATACTAGTTTATATTTTCGATTAGCCCTATAAGGCCTTTCGACCACAAATACTCATGAAATTTTTCCATCTACAAACTCATATTCATAATTTACACTCATTGTTAAACTCTTTATTAGCTTAACCATCTCAACTTTACCAACTCAACCAGCTCAACTCCATACTTAGACCTCTCACAGTCTAAACACAACACTCATCAATGATTTTCGTATCAAAGGTCTTATGCCTAAGGTTTTCACCAAGTAACCATTTTTACTCATCATTCTGTAACAATATTATAGATTCAACATCATCTTTCCTTCGTTTATACCCCCACTTCTTCATTATCGACATTTTTATCATGGATGTCCACTTTAAAATACTATAAACTCACAGCTTTACTAACTTCCACCAATCATCTTGGTTGTTCGAATCAAACAACCACACCAAGCCATTTCACTACTAACTGATGGACCCTTAAAAATGCCATGTCTCTCACATGCAAGTCTCATCCTATAGGAATCTTTGAAACTTGATTATCAAGTCACATAAAACTAAATCCATCATTGCCACTACTTATACAATTCACCACTGGTTGGTATATCAGTCTCTCGGAACATTCGAAGTTACCACAAGCACTCGACCATATATTATTAGTACCTAACCAAAACAACGTCAGCATTGTGCATTTTCCATACACTTTCCACCATAAGTGGTATATGCGATTATATATAACACTCCTCAATCTACTCCACCCGTAAGTCAGGCTATCAAATTTTAGGTAACCAATTACAATTCCAGTTTCCAACTATATTTACACATTCGTGCTTGATTCCATCACAATTTACCTTTTATAAGGGCTTATAATTCACCGTTTTAACCTGAATTCTTGATCATCACCAGCCTTCTTAGAAGGACACTTACTCCATCTGTCAACACTAAATCACATTATTATCTCTTTTATCATAAGGCGAGGATTCCAACAAACTTACAACCTCACTTGGAGCCGATATTATTTCATCGAACTTACTTTACACCCACAATAGTGCTTTACTATCACACTACAAAATTTTTACCCACTATACCTCACCTCTTATATCCAAATCTGACATATTTTGTTCATTTACAAACATCTGACCTCATTTTTGCGTTAATCACATGGAAGAACTCTCTCAATACAGTGGGTAACAACATTCACAGGTTTTAACCGCTCGAGCTCTTGCTGTCCTCAGGGCCCCAGATGTAATGACCCACCGATCAGAGAATCCACCCATATAATCCATGCAGTAATGATAACCTACCACCTGCTGACTGTGTTCTATTAGTATTCCCAACGTTTCTTATTTGTGCACTTATGTAGATCAATTCAACTATAATAGCAGTCTCATCACTGCGGGATACTTCCTCATCTCATATTACTCGTATAACATAATAATAGTCTCCGGGAACATAATCCGCACGGAGATGGCTACACACTCCGGGCACATAGGCCGCACAGAGATGGTAATATCAAGTCTCATAACGTGCACCTAGTGCACAGAGGAGTTCATATTTATATCACATCTGTATACAACAGCAAACGTGTACCCAGTACACAGGGGAGTTCATACTTATAACATATCCGTATATAACGGCAAAACTGGTACTCCGTACACTCCAGATCACACATGGACCCAGTCCATTTGGTGTCTGTATCACTCTGTATATAACAGCAAAATATCTTTGGTATATTCACATGGGGCTATCCCCATAACCATAGTAATAATGGTATAATATACACCTGTTATATATATAAGTCAATTCATTTTACTCTCTCATTTCATTCTTCTCACTGATAGTTTACATGTAAGTCACTATTATAATAATTCACATTCTCTTCGTAATTTCATACACATTTCTTAACTCTCAATAGTTCCTTCTGTCATGTTATTGTTCAAATCCATAGTCCATTATCTCTTCCTTGCTTATTCTTCTCACAGATTGTTTTCTCTTTTACTTTGACTATTCACTTGGCATAGTTCATAACATAATCTCTATTCCGTGAATCAAGAATTTTCTCAAAGTTCTGTACACATCTCACATATACTTCCCATCACACAGGGATCTTCTAAACATATTCGTCCTATCACAAAAGACTAATTTCACCTCAATCCGTGCACTGGAAAATTATATCAATCCTTGCACTAACACTTATACCTCAACTCATTAACTAATCTTATCATTTTTGTTTTGACATTACACATTAGCTCTTTTGCTAAACACATAATTCCACACTTTATTGTAACTTAGTTCATACACTAATCACATGATTTCCCATCAGGTTGTACATTAGCTCATTCTCTAATCATACAATCTCTTCAGATACTTCCCATCATCGGGGATTTCATTCGGCCTCATTGTCCTTTTACAAAAAAATTTAATAATTTACCTCAACACGGATAATTAGGCGCTCAGGCCGTCACAAGGTGTACATACATATATATGTATACTGGCACTTAGGCCATCACTGGATTATTATCCGTTTATTCATCAGAATAGGTATACTGGCCATCAGGCCATTAGGTATTATTCACAATGCATTACAACATCCACAAATAATTAGGCCATTTTAAATTACGATATTCATTCTCTGAGATTTCCAAGAGACCTCCATCATGGCAATCCTCTTATGCTTCATAACACCTGAATCTCTACATAGTAGCCATTTCCAAGGAGAATTCCACACATTAACGCACACATATAGTCATATTTGTTTCCTTCATGGCATATCGGTCAAGCTAAACCATTATTCCGTTACGGACAATCATACTCTCAATGAACCTTGTTCAATGCCATCCATGGCGATTCTCTCAACTTCTTCCTTATACATATAATACATAATTAATTCATCTCGCCTATGTTTAATCAACACTACCTCCTTATGGGTTTAAATCCCATATTTCAATATATCTCAATTTAACAATTGACCAGCATTATAATTTCAAGTGGTCAAATCCCATAGGATTAATCATCAATTATTCTATTTATTTCTCTGCATGAACCATCTCAATTTGTTTAAGTGTACATCATCCATCAGGGACTTATAACTTCTAATCAGACATAGAATATTCACACTCATACCTGAGCATACCTGTTCACCATTTTCAACAATCCAACAGGTTCTAAACCTCTCACTTTGATGAAGTATATTCACCAAGTCTATTGTACACACTATACTACACACATACTTGGAAGCTTCACCAATACCTTTTCCATACTATGGACTCATCTCAATTATATATCTTTATTATTCATGGTACTACAAGGTTCATCCATGCAATACCGTACATATCATAGATTTGTTTACAACTTTCACTTACAATCCAGCTTTATAAATTTCATCTACAAGGTCAGACAAAACATTTAAGTATGTTTCCCTTAAGTCCTATAATATTCATATTTTACTTACTGCCATCTCTTGTCCATGAAGCAGTCAACACTGCATCCACAACATCAGGCTAAGGACTTACATTTGGTGCTCCACAGTTGCCACATAGGCTTCTTACAATGACTACGCATGTAACACAAAGGAATGGGTTGATCAGACCCACACTAAGGAATCACATATGCAGTAATCGATAAGAATCTACATACAACTATGCAACACACAACACAACTATATATACATTATCAGAGTTCCCTAACAAAACTGCTCTGATACCATAAAATGTAACAGCCCGTTACGTACCGGTATTATTAACATTAATTATGATATTAAGCGCAGTTACAATCACAGCAGTTCATTTATAAAAACGGGAATAAATTTTTTTCCGATTATTACGCGAGCATTTAAAACATAAAAAGGCGTAATAATTGAAAGCTGTGACCGTAACCGTAAAGTCTTGCGGAAGACTTATTTAAACTATTTTTATAACCTACATTACTTATTATAAGTTACTAAGGAGTTCCCATAAACTCACTTAGCCAATTTCCAAACTTCACGTTTTTACCAATTCGAACATGTTTCACTCTAAATTTTTCTGCGACCAAACCGATCTCCATCAAACTCTTTTCTCCGATTATATATTTTTCTTACTTAATTCCCTTTTCAACAAGCTATCATATGCTAAATTCGGAGCTCATTAGCTCCGGTTATCGCCGTTTGAAGTTGGATCAACAAATAGCCAAACAGCCCCAAACCACTCACATTACTCGAATTTCTGCACTCAAACCATTCAACCATTTGCTTTAAAATTTTTATCCTACAAACTAGACATCTCAAACTTCATTTTTATATATCACACGCTTAATTTGACTGAGAAATGAAGCGGGAATTAATTTCCCAAATCCGATCCAGAATCTGCCTCAGGTGCAGGGGCACATGGGCAGTCCGTGTTTCTCTATTTTTTTTAGGCCGAAGATCAACCCATAATTTCCTCAATTTTGACACAAGGTAGAGGACATCTCAACCTTCAAAATGGCGTATGGCACGTCCCTAGGGGACCTCTATGGAGGGAGATATGCTCTCCCGAAATTCGCCTAAAATCTGCCAATTCTACAGAAAATTCGCCAGAGTTTCCTTTGTTTTTCCAATAATCCCAAATTTGTAAAAGATCATTTAAACCTCAAATGTACCTAATAAACACATGATAATACAGTAATAATCCAATGGGTGGCACACACAAGGACCAACAACGCCTTGGGGCACTTACAACCCAATCCAGTTTATAGTTATTAAATATAGAGTCCATATTAATCATTCTTAAGTAGTTGCAATCACTAACACCTTTTTCATGCATATTTCCATCATACATATTATCATAACCTAAAATAGGCCTAAGGCCCTTCCATCATAAATAGACATGCATCAATACTATTACAATATGGCTTTACAAATCACAACTTGAAACTAAAACTTCAAATTACATTCTTCTAAAATTACATCTTAAATTTAAAAGACAACATAACCAAATACATCACTACTAGACTTAGGCAAAATGGCATGAACAAGATGCTAATGAAGCTACTAATAAATACAAATGACATGTTCATGCCCTAAGTCTAGCTAGGCCACACGGCCAACAAAATGCAAAATATGAAGTGCTCCAGCGCTCACTCTGCGGGCCTCTTGTCCGAGGCTCCTGCTCCACTGCTACCTCCTGAAATAAATGCCCCGAGACGTGGTGAGATATACGAATATATCTCAGTAACCAAGAGGTTCTGGAGAAAACTTCACCCAATGGTTCACTTCGATGCATATCAATAGAATACAACAACCACTTTGAAAACGGGATATAGCAAGAGGTTTAGAGAAATGGGGAGTATAAAGATACAAACTACGACGATACGGGATGGGAACCCCAATTCCACGTACGCCCTGGGCATATATAAGCCTATGGGTATCATCTATGGTGCGTTCAAAGAAACAACATCCATGATGCCCAAACCATCCAAAACGCCAAAGACATTCCTAGTGTGCTCCTACCCGGATCACACACCATGACACGCAGTCAACTGGAACTCCCTCCTGGAGACCTATCCAGCGGAAGTCCAAAAATGCCCGAAGGCGAATAAAACTGTCTACTGGCCAGAGACTCGGTACATAAGTACCCATAGCAATAATGCATGCATGCTCATGTGTTTACTATTCATACACACTTCCTACCGTTGCCATCAACTGGCAAGGTGGAACAGAAAAGGGGAACAAGCCCCAGTACCAAGAGGTTACTTGAAATATTGTTTCCACAAGATCCGCAGCAGCTTATCCCTCAACTTGGTACACAGCAGAATGCCTCAATCCACTTGGTCCAAGACCAATGGCAACTCACTGAATCAAGATTCGGGATTCAAGTCAACGTACGACAACCTATACAATTAAGTACATCCATCAGTACGCGTCAAATAGCATCAAAATGCAAAATCACAAAAATCTTCCCCATCCTCCCTTGATGGTTCGGCCAATGAAGTGTAAATTTGAGATTTATTTTTCTAAATTTTCTTTCTCATTTTGTTACGTCTCATTAGGTTGTCAATAGGCCAATTCAAGTGCCGGTTCGTCATTTTCGCGTCGGATTACATCAGAACGCGAAAATCGCAAAATCCCCCCTTTTTCCCTTGGAGATTCGGCCATATAGGTGTTAATCGGGGATTTATTTTTCTAAATTTTCTTTCTCATTTTATTACACTCCCTTAGGTTGTTTAGAGGCTAGTTCAACCGTCGTTTTTCCGTTTTACGACATTTACGCATCGTTTGCGAAATATTTCACTTTGGGCTCATTTAGGTCTCTAAACACAATTCACTTTTCCCATTGATTCAAACACTTGCCAATCACAACACAACTCATCTAAGCACTATATAACTACACAAATCATCATCCAATTCATTTTTCAACATCAATTCCTCAATTTTTCCTCAAAGGTTCGAATTTTACCCTAAAGCATTCCAAAGGATTTCTTTCCATTTTCAACCATTCCTCAACTCAACGAATCACATCATATCATCATTCTATCATACAACAACTCATTATCAACATCACAACACATTTTTCCAAAATTCCATGTCATGACCATCAAATTATTCTAAGTTAAAAATCATCACATTTCACCTAAAATTTTCATTGTGTTTCTAGCATTAATACATCATTCTAACACATTATCATCTAATACACATTTTCAAATTGAGCTCTCTAACACAACATATCATCTAATACACATTTTCAAATTGAGCTCTCTAACACAACATATCATCAATCAAGGCTTTAGGTCACAAAATCAATTCATCACAATCAACCGTTTAAAATGCAAGAACACTTACCCAAACGGAAGGTATAAGACTCCTCTTAAGCATACTCCACCATTGGAGCATTTAAAAGCTCCAAGAACACAAAATTCCTCAATAAAATTGCAACTGAAACAGGGCTGTATCTCCTCACACACACAGTTTCAAGGCTCAAGAGTAGTACCAATGTGTTTAGGAGGTGTTTTCCATCAAGATTCAAGACAAAAATCGTTGGATTCGGTGGAGAAATGGCTAAGTTATGATCAAATGAAAATTTGCACACCAATGGGGGAGGAGGGGCTGTTTCACGTTGAAGAAGAAAGGGGAAGGAGAGAGAGTGTCGTGAGTGTGAGGGGAAAGTGAGGTGATTTAAGTGAATTTGAGTAGGGCGGGTCCCACACGCGATTTAACTTTAATCCAATCATCAATTTCAACCACAAATTCATGACCTACGTATCGGTACAATTATACCGCAGTATTTTTACACCGAAAATCACTATTCATCAATTTTTTTCCCCAAAATGACTTAATTCCATCAAATTTTATCAAAATCATATTTCCTAACTCAACAACCATTTATAACTCATATTTGAAACCTAGAGCTCAAAATTCAACTGGCACGTTTTACGGTGCAATCGTAACGAGATATTTTACCCGCGAAAAACACTATTCACTGATTTTTCTGAAACTTGCCTATCCACTCAATTTTTCGTTCTGAATCCATTTCCAGGGTTATTTTTATCATCGGAGACCTTCTACTCAATTTTTATCTACCTAGGGTTGCGTGTTAGCTAATTACCATTTTGCCCTTTCTTTGTATTTTGGCCTAATCTTTAGGATTTTCACTAATCCATCACTTGATTGCTCACTTGATATTTTAATTACTTGATTTAAAATTGTGAGGTGTTATATATTCGCATGGAAAACATTAGAGATACCTGGTATAGATCTTACATTCTGTTTCCATAAGCTTTCCATGTACCCCGGATCAAAAACAATTTCTCAAAAGAAGAGAAAAATGGGCCCTGACCGACGTCAAGCTTTAAACGAGCACGTGGACGAGCTACTGGAAGCTGGTTTCATTTGAGAGATACAATACACCATATGGCTATCCAATGTCGTGATGGTAAAGAAACCCAACGGGAAGTGAAAAATATGCGTGGACTACACCGACCTCAACAAGGTCTGCCCAAAAGATTCATATCTGATGCCTAACATAGACTAACTAGTTGATAACTCATCAGGGGTTCAGCTACTGCCATTCATGGAGGCATATTATGCGTACAACCAAATTCCACTGCATCCAGATGACCACGAGAAAACCGTCTTCATATCCGAGAAGGGAAACTTTTGCTATAATATCATGCCCTTTGGCCTCAAAAATGTCGGGGCCACCTACAAAGAAAGATGAATCAAGTATTCCAGAATCAAATTGGAAGGAACTTGGAGGTATACATTGACGACATGATCGTCAAATCAATACATGCGGATAGACACGTGACCGACCTGAAAGAAACTTTTGAGCGATTGAGAGCTCGAAGAATTAGATTGAACCCAGCCAAGTGTGCTTTCGGGGTGCCAGCTGGGAAGTTCCTGGGCTTCATGCTCACTTACAGGGGAATCGAAGTCAACCCTGACAAGTGCAAAGCCGTCTTGGAGATGAAAGAACCGGAGAATAAAAAAGAAATTCAGCAACTGACAGGCTGTTTAGCCGCCTTAACCAGGTTTTTACCAAGGTTGGCTGAAAGATCTCTGCTTTTCTTTAAACTCCTAAAAAAGGAGGTGGAGTTCGGATGGGGGGAAGACTGCAGAAGGGCATTCGAAGAAATAAAGAAATGCCTGGTTTCCCCACCAGTGTTTTCAAAGTCGGAGCCCGGAGATACGCTGATTTTGTACCTCTTGGTAGGAGACGAAGCCATTAGTGCCGCCCTAGTAAGAGAAACAGACAAGGGATAACAACCAGTGTATTTTGTAGGGCGGACATTGCAGGGACCTGATCTTAGATACTAAAACCACGAAAAGGTGGCATTCATCCTACTCACTACAGTAAGAAGGCTCCGACCCTATTTTCAGGGACACCCAGTGGTTGTACGAACAAACCAGCCCATTAGACAGATACTACATAAGCCAGATCTAGCTGGAAGGATGATAAACTGGGCCATTGAACTTTCAGAGTTCGACATATCATAAGAACCTCGGCATGCAATCAAGTCTCAGGCATTGGCTGACTTCGTGTTGGAACTTACTCCCATTAAAGGGAAAGAGCAAGAGAATCAGGACCTCTGGATTATATATGGCGATGGATCCTCAAATTCTAAGGGAAGCGGAGCCGGAGTGGTAATTGAAAGCCCGGATGGGGTGTCCATTGAACACTCATTACACCTCGTATTTTCGACTTCACAAAATCAGGCTGAATATGAAGCCTTCATAGCAGGAATATTACAAGCGAAAGAGCACAGAGCTAGAAGAATAAAAATACTCAGTGACTCGCAGCTCGTGACCTCGCAGGTAGAGGGAAAATATCAAGCCAAGGGCCCCCTCATGATGAAATACCTCCATCAGGTGAAGGAATTGCTGGCTGATTTTGATGAACCGACGATCCAATACATACCCAGAAACGAGAATAGAAGGGCAGACATCTTGTCTAAGCTAGCACAAAGAGCTCGGGAAACCATCGATCTGTGATACAACAAAATATCCCGAAGCCGACTTGTGTGATATTGATAACTAAGAATGAGGACTGGAGGAGGCCAATAGTTGCCTACCTCGAAAAAAGAACCCTCCCTGACGAGGTCCTAGAAGCCAAGAAGTTAGTAAAATTTTTGGCTTGCTACACCATAGTAGAAGGACAACTCTAGAAGAGAGGTTTTTATACACCTATGCTTAAATGCCTGGATCAAGGTGAGGCAGATTATGTTTTGATCGAGATCTATGAAGGCATCAACGGACATCACATGGGAGGAAAAGCTCTAGCTAGAAAAGAACTCATGGTAGGATATTACTGGCCCACTATGGAAGTAGATGCAAAGGAACACGTAAAAAGATGTGACCAATGTCAAAAACATGCATGCATCCATCATGCATCTCCTGAGGAGCTGCAAACCATCACGGCACCTTGGCCATTCTACAAGTGGAGAATGAACCTGCTAGGGCCCTTTACCGCGGCTGAAAGACAACTCAAGTGGTTGATAATGGCAGTAGACTACTTCACCAAGTGGATTGAGATCGAACCCCTCACCACCATTACCTCAGTGAGAATTCAAAGATTCTTCGAAAGAAATCTTATATGCCGATTTGGCATTCTAACCGAGATCATTACAGACAATGGCTGACAAAAAGTTCCAAGAACTGATGGCCGACTTCAAGATAAAACACCGTTTCGCTCAGTTGAGCAGCCCCAAACTAATGGACAAGCTGAGGCAACTAATAAAGTAATCATAGAAGGCCTCAAGAAAAGGCTATTTGATGCTAAGGGAAATTGGGTACAACAGTTACACCTTGTTCTATGGGGATATAGAACGAGTACCCAAAACTCTACGAAAGAAACTCCATTTAAGCTGGCGTATGGCTGCGAGGCGATGATCCCAGTTGAGATCAGAGAACCGTCCTGGAGAAGGGTGCAAAGGTTATAAGGAACTGAGGAAAAGAATAGTGAAGCATTGGCCGTGGAGCTCGACCTACTAGATGAAAATAGAGACAATGCCAGATATAAAATTATGATGGCAAAACGTCTCGTGACAACAAGGTTCAATAAAATGCTCAAACCATGATCATTCCAGAACGGTGACTTAGTACTAAGGAGAGCGGACATCGGCAATAAGAATGCCAGAGATGGGAAGCTCGCCGCAAATTGGGAAGGCCCCTATAGTTTTAAGGAAAACTTGGGAAATGGAGCTTATACTTTAGAGAAGATCTCTAAAAAGCTTATTAAAAGAACTTGGAACGCGAACAAGCTCAAAGATTACTACAACTAAGCCCGAAATCTGATCTCCAAGAAACAGTAGATATATTTCATTTCTATGCAAATAAGATGAGCTTCTAAGCTCAGTCAGTAGATAGATTTTATTTCTATGCAAATAAGACGAGCTTCAAAGCTCAGTCACTAGATAGATTTCACTTATATGCAAATAAGATGAGCTTCGATCTCGATCTTGAAGCAATTTGATCTTTATACAAATAATACGTGCCTTTGACCGTAATCATTTAATGAAGAATATTTCTGTTGACAAACAAGATTTATTCAAGTTAATTATAATGGTCTCGCAAAACTCGACATTATAAGTCAGAGTGCAATGAAAATAAGATTGATAGTGAATCCCACGTTACGACATAAATGGGAGCTCAAAAGATTAAATAAAGGCAGCGATCTCGAAAACGCCGAGTTAAAATTGCAAAGTGAAAAAGCCGAAATAAAATGGCAACGATGTTCATACAAATTTAAAAAGGGGACCCAAGCCCCCAAAACAGGAAAATACATTGTAAAGTCGACATACCGACCCTTTCATTCTTCATCGGCGGTAGGAACAACTCCATCGATCTCGGTTATGCCCTCTTCCTCTCCAGGGGTCTCGGGATCTAGAGTCCCAAGAACAATGAAATTGTCCTTCACGCCGTATGCAACATCCATTTCTTCTGTGATAAGGCCAGGATTCAGAACCCGAGCTTGCTCAATGGCGTTCACAAAGGAGTCAATGGTGGCATTGGCAACGATAGACCGAGCTTCCTCAAAGTTGGCCTGCAAATTCTGTAGTTGAACATCTTTGTCAGCCAGAGACTTCGCGAAGGCCTCCTTCTCAGCACCGAAGTCATCCACCTTAGCATTGGCTGACTTCAAAGCTTTCTTCACTTCGGCCAGCTCGGAAGAAAGGTCCTGAACCTTCACTTCCAGATCATATTTCGATTTGACGAGCTCATCATGCTTCCCCATAAGCTCATCCACCTTAATGGTGAGCGATGAGTTGGAGGTAGTTGACAAATCAAGCCTTTGGTGAAGATCTTAGAAGGACTGGATCAAGGAAGCCGTCTTCAAAACATCTTCCTCCAGCCGAGCTAGCATGGACCTAATGTCGGTATTTAAAGGTGAACCGTCCATAAGTTGCTGAGGAGGCTTCAGAGCAGCTCTAAGCTGGTCCCGAACTTGACTCTCCACAGCTTACCAGGCTCCAAAACGATAATTTCCCCTTGAGAAGCATGTGGAGGAGGCGGAGATACAAGAAGGGTGGACTGGGAGGCAAGGACCTCAGATGAGAGCGCAACATCGCCTATAACAGACGAGCTACCTCCGCTCACAACATCAAGCCGCCTTTTCTTTGTCACCTCAGCTTTGGCAGCGACATCATCAATGGCTTTTCCCCTCGAAGAAGTCTTCTTGGGTTTCAGCAAAAACTTCTTGTATGTTGAGCTCGTCATGCTAACTGTAAAAAAAGAGAAAAAAATCAGAATGCAAGTTATGAAATAAATTAAAGTGAACATAAGGGGAACCACATACCGAGTTCACAAAGGAGATCATCTCCAAATTTATCTACAATCCGACTCAGGTCGATAATGCTGAACTCTTTGGCATATCCAACCAAGACGGAAGCTGCCAATCTTTCTGAATCGAAAAAAGCTACCTCCGGAGTAGTATAATCCTTAGGACACCTTTGATAATGATTTTGCGTCCAGTAAAGCTCGAACCAACATGCCAAATCCCCTCCGTCCAGCCATTCCTCGGCAAACCAGGGGAGAGAATCAGAATGAGCTGCCACTTTAAAGTAGTCGTCCTTGAAGCCTTTGAAAGATTGGGTAAAGGGAATAAAAATACCCCGACCTGGAGCACCTCGAAAGGTAACCCAACCTTTTTCTTTCCTTCACCTCGGCTCCAAACCGAGCTGTATATACATTAAATAAATAAAAGAACAAATCGACTGTACAAGGAAGAAAGAGATTTCCACAAACTTGTTCAAAGCCTCGAACGAAAGCCCAAGAATTGGGATGATGTTGTGTAGAAGCAACCCGGAGCCTATGAAGCACGAAGATTTGAAAATTAGAAAGGGGGAACCGAAGTCCCACCTTGGTGATCAGATCCCGGTAAAAAAAGAAATAATGGGGCTCATCCTCACCAAGACCCGCACACACCGGGTCATCACCCTTTGGAAGGATGTCAACACCAGAAGAATCTCCAACGGGAAGTTGGGTCACCTCGACAACTGACATAACCGACCTCATATTAAGAATCTCTAAGAGGACCCAATTCTGAATGACGATATCATCCATGACAAAAGACCTAGAACATGAAGGACGAATGTCAGTGCAAAAATCAACTGGGGGTCCAATCTCGGACTACTAACGTCGGATTGCCATGAATGGGAACCCGATGAAAAGGAGAGAGAACTATCAGAACTACTGTTAAGATTAAAAAAAGGCTTTGGGCTTGAAGTCAGATGATGGAAAGGGGTAGAAGGGGTATTAGACTTCGAAAAACCTAACTCGAATGAAGAGGAACTAGAAGAACTATCATTGAGCTCGAGTGGAGGGATCTGATCTAAAATTGATCTTGCATCCGGAGTAACCTGAGACGAGGGCAACAAGTAAGAGGGAAGAATTGGGTCACAAGAGGAGCTTGGTACAGGAGGAACTGTGGGATTTGAGACCGGAGAGGGTCCACCCCTACCAACAGCATTACCAAAATCAAGTTGAGACTGACGTCCCCTTCTTCCATTCCTGCCTCGCCATCTTCTAACACGTCCACCTCGGTGACCCCCTCGGTGACCTCAGAGAAGCTGTTGAAGCTTCTCCTCCTCGGTATACACTTTTCCATAGAACCAGTACTGAATCGACCGAGGCAGTTGCTTTACCATATCCTCATCTTCCCCTTCACCTCGGCCAGCAGCCGGACCAGAGGTACTCATTATCAGCCCCAAAAGAGAAGAACTTCTCACCAAAAGAGAAAAACTTCTCTTAAAACACTTAAAGGGGAACACAGTGAAAGGACATAAAGCAAGGTCCCTCTTCAGCAAAGAACAGAGAAATATTGAAAAACCTAGCAACGCTACTTAGGCTAATGGTGAAAAAGAGAAAGGAGGAGAGAAAGTACCTGTTATACAGAAAACGAAGGAAGAGCAAGCGGACTCAGAACTTCACGACAATCTTCGTGAAGGACAATAGCGAGAAGGCTAGGAAACTCAGAGGGAAATGTCAGAACTGAAAAAGGAAAACCCAGAAGAAATTCAAAGTCACCAAACGACTAGAAAACGATTATTTAAAGGAAAGAAAACCATCCTAGGCGCGAAGTTGAAGAGGTTTTGAACTGTTGAATAACCAGGGGATAAAGTGGTAAATTCACCACTGCATGCATTAAATGAATTCACTCATTACCTGCATGAGCTCAGAATGGCGTGCGTTTCACGGTGCACGAACTACCAATGGGGGTAGGGCAGGTGGACTTTCGTAACTATCACTGTACGCAAGAAGCGAAAGGTCAAGTTGATATGACAAAGGTCAGACTTGACCTCACCCCTAACGTTATACAACGGCCAAATACGACAAACCAAGGCTTCGACAGAGAAAAGGAAAGTAAAAACTTTCCACGTCAGGCTCCCGACACAACCGACATACCAGGCATCGAATTTATACTCCACGTATAAAGTCAATGGAGGAACACAACTTTCAAATTGATGACCTCGGTAAGATAGACTCCGAGTCAAACGTCAGATTCAGTTGAGCACCCCGGCATTCCGAGCTTCGCAATACCAGGCTGGGGGGCAACTGTTATGGATATATTCCATATCCTAACTACCTACCCAAGGATCCCTTAAAGGATAATTACCCAATTATCCTAATAATATCTAAAAAATAAGGTCAACCAGGATAAAGTCCCTATCCTAACAGAAAAGGAGTTGAATTCTACTACAACTGAGAGATCTACTCAAACCCAAGAGGTAACCCTTATAAATAAGATATTAAGACCCCAGGTACACACTTTTTGACCTATTTACTTTACTGCAACACTTTGCACACACCCACGTTTTGGCTATAAGCCTATTGTTTGTGCGCAGTGATTGAAATATTGGCTATAAGCCAACCAAGATACCTCTCTATAAGATATCTCTGAGCGCATACTATACAGTATTTATCACGGTTCCTCTAGGACCGAATAGTTTCAAATATTGTAAAACTTGCTCATGATTATTTAAAATACATGAATTGTTATTGAATTGAACGAATATATTTTTAGATTTTCCCTTTTCATTAAATGTAACAATGAAAATAGAATGTTTGGATTTTTATAAAAAAAAATCTCTTCTTTTAATAAAAAGCATGCATAAAAAATTAACAATTAAATTGGTTTGTAAAAAAATTAAGTAATTTTCTCAAAAGTTAAAAGCATTTTTTAAGTAATTTTCTCAAAAGTTAAAAGCAGTAGTTTCTACTAATTTTTTAAAAAAAAAATCATAAAAATGTTTTTTTTTCTAATTCAAACATAGCCAATAATTAACTTCTTTCGCTTAATTTTAGTTTTTATAAGAAAACTTGAAGTATATTGGAACAATGAAGAAAAACATGTACATAATTATAAAAATAAAAAATGAAAATTTTGACAAAATTTATAAGATCACTGATGGAAAAAGAAGGGATTAAAAAGTACTTTCATCCTTTCAAGTTTATATAAGTCTTTAGATTTGAACATTACTTTTTCAGAACTTATAAAAAAATCTAATTTTGAGAATCATTTCTATTTTTCTAAATCATAAAAAGAGAAGGACCCGTTTACAAAAAAAATTTACAATTTTTTTGTAAATTACACCATGTATTCCCGGGAGAATAAAGTATAATCTAGTGTTTTCTGAAGAGTCCATAGTGTAGTTTGTAAGAATTTGTAAACAAAAAGTTTGTAAATATAACTCTTCCCATATTTATATGTCTACAAATTCTGCCCCGTTAAAAAAATTCTAAGCTCCATTGCACGAGATGAATAGTAGTATCGTACTACAAATTATAATTTACAAAAATACAAAAAAGTTTCTTTAATTTTTAAGAATTATAATATTATTTAATTTTAATAAGTAATATGTCTCATAATAAAAATCAACATGACTAATGTTTGTAATACATAAGAATTATAATAAAACTTTTATATTGACCGCACAGGTCAAAACAAAAAAACAAAAAAAAAAACAAAAAAAAGTATGTATTATGAAATACCTCATTGAGTGTATGTGCTTCACATCTATACTATATCAACATCGACACGGAATATGAGATATAACAAGACACGACACTCCGACACATTAATTTTAAAAAATATTAAATTTTAACACGTTAAGACACATTTTGATATTAAGTAATATTTTTAATTTATGCAGTGTATATTATATTTAATATTCAATAATCTAACAAAAAAATAAAACTAAACTTACAATACTCATCAATTTTGCAAAAAAACATAAGATGTCACAAATATTTATATTAAATTCAATAAAATGGTAATTATAATCCAATAAATCTAATAGTTGGAACTAAAAACATAACGCAATACAACATTTAAATCATTTTAGAATCTCTACAATGCGTGTTGGAGTGTTGAGAAATATCAAAATATCAGTAAATTTATCAAAAAATGTCAAAATATCAGTAAATATCAAAAAGTGTCATACACAATACATCGAATTCTTTGAAATGTCGATACATCATGACTTCCCATAATACCCGCATTTGACCATGTATATCTTGTTATGAAATTGTTGTACGACAATTTCCACATTGACCAGAAATGCCAGTGAGTGTGGTTTCCATCTTTTACTATAAATATAAACAATAAAATCCCCAAGTCTAATTTTTCTTTTCTTTTTCTTTTTTGGTAATCAAGTCTACTTCTTTTAACGTTACATGATGTATAAAGATGTCTTATTTATTGATCATGTAAACAGAATTATTATCACGTTTTGACTAAGGGATTAACGTTTATTTTATCATATATAGGAAATAAAATTATCTTACATCATCAAAATAATATTATTTTGGGGTTTGAGAAAAATGTAAAGTATTTTAATAAAATTCATGATATAAGAGGACAGTAAATTTTTTAAAATACTTTGTATTTTTTTTACTAATAATCACATGCATAAATACTAAATACAATATGGTAGATGACGCAAGAGAATGGTCATGATATCGCAATCCCAGGTTTTCACATTGTCATCAAGTAACTTGGAAGTTCATTAATTTCACGGAATAAAAAAAGAGAGGAAGAGTTTGATTTGGACAGTGCATCATAATTTAAACAAAGGAAATATCACTATTTTAGTATTTTTTTCCTAAAGTTAAAAATTGTAGTTTCTAAAAAATAATTATAAAATATCATAAAAACTACTGTTTTTTTTTAAAATTTAAACATATCCATAATTAATTTCTTTCGTTAAATTTTAATTTTTGTAGGAAAATTTGAAGCATAAATAAATAAAACAATGAAGAAAAATGTATACATAAAAATAAAAATAAAAAATGAAAATTTTCACAATATTTATGGTACAATGAGGGAGAGGTTAGTGGGGATCACTAGTAGGGTTGGCAAAACGGGCCAACCCGGCTCGACCCGCATTCAACCCGTAAAAATCGGGTCTGGTTAGGGTTGGCTCGAAAAAATAAACGAGCCAGAAAACCCAACCCAGCCCAACCCGAAACGGGTTAGGGTTGGCTCGATAATTAGCTCGCGGGTTGGCTCGGAAAAAAGCTCGCGGGTTGGCTTAGAAAAAAAGCTCACGGGTTGGCTCGAAATGATGCCAGTGGGTTGGCTCGCAGGTTGACTCAAAAAAATTGATTTTTGTGGAACTAGTCTTATTTGTTCTCCAACACTGCATAAAATTATCAACACTGCCGAAACTATTGATTGTCTAATGGATAATGGTGTAAAGACAGTAACTAATAAAACATAACCAATAAATTAAGAAATCCCACCATAGCAGTAGACAAACACATTACAAAATAAAAATTGTCCTATGAGTTCCCATGGCCAATACAGAACAATATCAAAATCTAAACATCCAAAAGTACACCATCATCCTTGGATCATCTACAAAGTTTCATGACCATTAGATCCCCGTGAAGAAGCTAATATATGGGAAATACCATCTTCATCATCATCATCATCTACAAAACACAAACCATAAAATGTAAATAATCAATTAAGGTTACAATGACAAATGAAAATGAAATTTTAATTGCTTTGAAAATAAATAAATCACCATTGGCATCAAAACCAGCCAACCAATTACGGGTACATACAAAAACTTCAACATTCTTTGACAACAACTTATTTCTATATTTGTTAAGCACACGTGATCCAATGCTAAAAGCAGATTCAGATGCCACAATGATAATAGGAATGCTTAACAAGTCACGAGCCATTAATGATAGATTCGGAAAACGACAACTATTATCCTTCCACCATTGTAATGCATCAAAACTATTCCAGTTGTCAATAACCAATATAGGCTCCTCTAAATAAACATCAAGTTCGGATTTTCCAGCATTTATTGCAAGGTGTTGATTGTGCAAGAACAATTCCTATCATATTTGAGAAGTGCAAAAACATAATAATTGAAGTAAGTAAGTACATGCATATAAATAAAGGCGTGAAAATGAATATGATATAACATAATTGAAGCTTTTTACTAAACATGAACTTACATCAAAGATCTCATCATTCCATCCTCTCGTTTCCATTGACCCTTGATTTGAAGAGTGAGTGTTATCTTGACTTTGATCAATGGTAGTTGATGAATTAATGTTTACATAATTCTCAAAGAGCTTATACACGTTTGCATTTATATTTTCCATCTTGTCATCATGTGTGTAAGCATCAATCTTTTTGTGACAAAAAGATAATGTAGTAAACTTAATCCGAGGATCAAGAACAGCTCCTAGTAAAAGCACATCACTATACTCTTCCCAATATTTTTGAAACTTATCCATCATCTTATTAGCCATGCTACTTACAACCACATCTTCATCATTACTCATACGAATGAAAACACGCTGAATTTTCCAAACTTGTAGAAAATACAAGTTAGAAGTAGGATAAGAAGTTCCAGACATCAAATTAGTGATATCACAAAATGGTTGCAAGAACCGACAAAGAATTTCCAACCTATTCCACTCTTCTTCTGAAGGATAATACTTGTAATTTCTATCACTCAATTGGAGAATTGTCAACTCATGCCTGAATTTGAGAGCACGATTAAGCATTTCATAAGTGGAATTCCATCTAGTGGGTACATCTGCTATCAATGCAGTTACAGTTTTCTCACCACCAACTTGTTCAATGCACTCCTTAAATTTGATCATTCTTGATTCTGAGCCTTTTATATATTTAACACTCTCTCTAATCCGAGACAAGGCATCATTTGCAACTTTTACTCCATCTTGAACAATCAAATTCAATATGTGTGCAGAACAACGCACATGAAAAAATTTCCCATCACATAACAACAATTTTTGCATATTCAATTGGCTTCTCAAACCACCAACCATAGAGTCATTTGCAGATGCATTATCCAAAGTAATGGTAAAAATCTTCTTCTCTATGCCCCATTCCTTTAACAAACCAAGTATTTTATGAGTCAATTCAAATCCAGTATGAGGAGGAGACATATGACGGAAGGCAATAATTTTACTATTCAGCTTCCAATTTACATCAATGTAATGGGCAGTTAAGCAAACATAACCCTCAGTATTACAAGATGTCCACAAATCTGAAGTTAAGCATATCCTACTTTCAATGCTACCAAACATCTTTTTCAGCTTCATCTTGTCTCTCATGTGCACATTTAAAACATCTTGTTTAAGAGTATTTCTAGAAATGCCAGTCCAATCTGGATTCAAGTAATTATGAAAACGCCTAAACTTCCTATACTCAGCAAAGTTAAAGGGCTGGTCATGTTCAATAACAGCTTCAGCATACATCTCACGTGCTACCTTGATATCTATTTTTATAGCCTTCATTTTACCTTGCATGTCTAAAATGACTTGGTCAATTTCTTCATGTTTGATTTGTGTGCATTTGTCAATGTGACGGTTTAAAGTAGACGTACCGCAAGTCTTACTGTCCATCTTGTACTCTATCTTGCAACCATTCCATCTTGCCTTTTCATGCCTTTTTTCTCCTATTACTGTGAAATGTTTCCAGCAACGCGCTTGCCTTTTCCTAGGCCTTTTAAAAGCGAGTCCTTCTTCAACTTCCAATTCATCGCTTTCTGCATCAGCATCATTGCCCTCTTCAATCATTGCCAAGCTTTCCCTATATCAAAGTTTAATATAAAATTACTATAGCGAAAATGGAAAAGATAATTTAAAATAAAAATTAGTGAAACAAAACAGCATTTTAAAAATAGGAAAATATTTACCTATTCGAATCAGCCATTTACAGTTTTCAGAGACTTGAAGTCTGCACGTTACAAATTTGATGCCAAGCTTTCCCTATGTCTTTTGATGAACAGGGAAAGGAACAAGAAAATCAAGTCATTCAAGGAATCATAGAGGAGAATATATAGCTGATTACTTTATGAGATGATTCAATCAGCGAAACAAAGCACAAATTAGCATCATGCCACCATCATAGCTTCAAGCAACATAAATTCTCTTTAGGAGTGATATTTAAGTATTTAACTATTCTTTAGGCACAACCAAAGCAACTTTAATAAATGGAAAAAAATTGTCAAGTTGTGTATGCTTAAACCCAAACTTAGTTTTTGCACTTGAATTAGTCAAACCTGCACTTTCCTTTCGGTGTGTGTGGTACTTGTGGCTACACAGTTTGAAAAATTATAAGAAACACCAAATGGAATATTGAAATAAATATACCAGATAGTAAAAAAAATACTAATTTTGAACAATAAAATTCAAACCAATTCAAACCGATACTAATTTTTCAATCTTAATAAATCCAAACTATTGTGGAGTCAAAGATCATCCATTATTTGAAGTTGGCCTATTATCCAGTAACACTTGGTTCATAATAACTTAGAAAGGTCAAACACATAGGTTCAAAAGTATGCCCAAAGAAATTACATAGGGTTTCTCCACAACTTCCATCATGATCTTCCAAGTTGTTACTCTCATTATAACATGTTGATCCTTTTAAAACAAATAGATTCCCTAAAATCTATTTATGCATCTAAAGATTCTAAACCCTTCCAAATTGAATTTTATTAAAACAAATAGATAACCAAAGGTGTTGAATTATTCCACTATGACTTGAAGAAGCCACAGAAAACAAGAGATTGATAAAGCAAAAATCACATAAGCAAAGTGAGAAGACCTCAAACAGGAAAAATCACTATCGCTTGACGGATTATCAATTTTCTATATCCAATCACATAAGCAAAAAAAAAATCACTATCTCACAGCAAAAATCCATTATTGAAAACGAAAACAAATCAAAATAAAATTGAATTAATAAATAAAATAAATTAATTTAGGAAATGAGAACCTGAGTGAACTTACAATTGTCACAGTCGATGTGGATAGTGTCTTAGTTGCTGTTAAAGCAAACCTTCTTCTAGATGCAACCTTCAGTAAATCTGTCTACACAACAACAATCCAAGGAAAACGGCGTCGTGTTAGTGAATCAGGCGTTGAAATAATGCTCATGAGTCATGACATTGAAGCAAGTAGAAGAAGAGAGAGAGTGAGAGGAAGGTTTAACTGACCTGAACCAAAAGGTGATAGAGAAGGAGGAGATGAAAAGTGAGAGAATCGATTGAACTGGTGATGGTGATCGATTGGTCGCAGCTCGCAGGGTTCTTCGATTGCAAAGGCTGTCCGAGGATGGTGATGGATTGGTAGCAGCTCGCAATCGCAGGGTTCCTCCTCGCAGGCTCGCAGGGTTCGGTTAGGCAAATGGGGCAGATTAGCAAAGGCTGTTCGGTTAGGGTTGGAAAAAAAGAACGAGAAAGAAACTAAGAAAGTGATGATATTAATATTATTAATTAAATTACTAAAAAAAAAAAAGCCAACCCGCGAGCTGGCCCGTTTAACCCGCGAGCTGGCTCGTTTGAGTTAGGGTTGGGTCGGGTCGGCTTGAATCGAGTTGGCAGCTCATTTAAGCCAGCCCAACCCGACTCATTTAGGACGGGTTACGAGCCAACCCGACGGGTTGACTCGTTTTTGCCAACCCTAATCACTAGCACTCCCTTCAAATTAATATTATTTATTTTTAAAAACTAATATATCTTATACTAATAAATTAATATAATTGATATGTGTATTAATACATAGGATAAAAGTTTTATATTGATGACAAAAAAAGAGGTATTTTGAAATACCTCATTAATGTGTATGCTTGACATAGTACCAACATTTGAACCTGCACCGTTATGGAATTGTTCTACAACAATTACCACATCGACTAGGAATGGCAGTGACGATTATTTGCACTATTTATTATAAATATAAAAAAATAGAATGTAACGAGGCACCCAGATTACTGGCCCAAGTCCACTTCCGATTTCATGAGCCGTGTTTAAGAAGATAAGCAAGATAATTTAAGCAGTAGTTTTTATGATATTTTATAATTATTTTTTAGAAACTACAATTTTTAACTTTAGGAAAAAAAATACTAAAATAGTGATATTTCCTTTGTTTAAATTATGATGCATATCCATAATTAATTTCTTTTGTTAAATTTTATTTTTTGTCGGTAAATTTGAAGCATAAATAAATAAAACAATGAAGAAAAATGTATACATAAAAATAAAATTAAAAAATGAAAATTTTCACAATATTTATAGTACAATGAGGGAGAGGTTAGTGGGGATCACTAGCACTCCCTTCAAATTAATATTATTTATTTTTAAAAACTAATATATCTTATACTAATAAATTAATATAATTGATATGTGTATTAATACATAGAATAAAAGTTTTATATTGATGACAAAAAAAAGAGGTATTTTGAAATACCTCGTTAATGTGTATGCTTGACATAGTACCAACATTTGAACTTGCACCGTTATGGAATTGTTCTACAACAATTACCACATCGACTAGGAATGGCAGTGACGATTATTTGCACCATTTATTATAAATATAAAAAATAGAATGTAACGAGGCACCCAGATTACTGGCCCAAGTCCACTTCTGAGTTCATGAGCCGGGTTTAAGAAGATAAGCAAGATAATTTAAACAGTAGTTTTTATGATATTTTATAATTATTTTTTAGAAACTACAGTTTTTAACTTTAGGAAAAAAAATACTAAAATAGTGATATTTCCTTTGTTTAAATTATGATGCATATCCATAATTAATTTCTTTCGTTAAATTTTATTTTTTGTAGGAAAATTTGAAGCATAAATAAATAAAACAATGAAGAAAAATAGAATGTAACGAGGCACCCAGATTACTGGCCCAAGTCCACTTCTTTTAATATCACATGATGTATGAGGAAGTCTTATTTATTTATCACCCACGCAGAATTATTATTATATTTTTAAATAGTCATTACAATAATGTACCACAAGTTTCTTTTTAATATGATAGAGATACCAAGTTTTTTTTCTTTAAAGGTAAAAAAGGTATGGGTTAAGAGCATATAGTCCACGCATGCGATTGTTTTCACTACACTAGGGTCTCATCTTGAAACTGAGTCATTCTTGGAAGATTTGAGTTCTACTCTCCATAATGCTATTATTGGCCTTAGGAAAAGCCGCAAGTGCATGAAGAAATGTGAAGAGTTCTCATCTCGAGCTATCAATCGAGGGGTAAACCTAGGTTCCCCTTTGGATGCACACCCATAAATAAAATCCATATCTTGGGTCAAAGCCATGGGTATGGAAAATGGAATTTACGGCGAGAGTCTGAACAGGGGGTTAGGAATGTTAGATCAAGAAGCCAAATCCCTGAACCCTATGAAAAATGAGGTGTCAGAATGAGGATTTTATACTATAATGGAGGAATGTATATTCGTTAACATCAAGTGCACCAAAAAGGTTAAAAAGAAGATGAGGAAACCATAGCAGAATAACCTCCTTATGAAACTCTTGGGGAAGAAGATTGGCATAGGTTTTATGAAGAAGAAACTAGAGTCATTTGGTCAAAATCTCTTAAGGAATTATTTCTTCTCCGTTAAGTTCGCGAACCTCGAAGACCTCAACTTGGCTATTACAGTAGGACTTTAGATCATTTTGGCCACTATCTAGCTATCTGCAAATCGGAAACATGTTTTGACCCAGAGAGAGCTAATATCCTCAAAGTTGTTGCCTGGATTTTCCTACTAGGTATTTCTCTAAATTCTTTGAATTTTTGTTTTTGAACTACCTTGGCAATCTTATAAAGTTTTAAAACTAGATATAACCACCTCTATCGGAGATAGAGGTAAATTTACAAGGGTTTGTGGTGACTTAGACCTATCCAAACCCTTGAGAGATGAATATTTATTATAAGGTTGTAAAAGGAAGATTAAGTACAAAGGCTAGTATCTCATTTTGCTTTGATGTGGCCATTATGGGCATAACAATGAATCTTGCCTAGACTTGGTGAAACAACAACCTTCGACTGTGACTATTGAAATAATAGAGAATATTGTTAAAGTGTCTTCAGAATTGCCTCATATCCAAGGAGTGGGTCCTAGGATGATTAAGGCTTTACCCTCTAAACAAAACAAAAACAACCTGCCAACAAATTCTTTAGCACATACCTGCCTAATAAAAAAGGTCATCAGCCCACAAGGAATGACAAGTGGAAAGGAAAGAAATAATTCTAGGCTTTCCCAAAATATTTTTCCTATAAAGCCTACTCCTAACCCCACTTCAAAAAAGAACAAAAATCCTAAACTTTTTAGTTCTTCTAAGTCCTAATGTACTAAGCTTTGGAGAAACCGCATGGGAAGAGCCCCTCTTCCAAGGCCAAAATTCCTTTGAGGGAAGTCAATAGACCCACTCCTCCTCACTCAGACAACTCCTCTGCTAACCCTCTGCTTTTGTTGGTAAAAAAAGATAAAATAAAGGGGTGAGGATGGTGTAACACCCCGTATATATATCCGGTAATGTTATCATGTTATCGTATTAAGCTCGCTTAATAAAATTACGGAATATCTTTTTCTTTTCAATTATGATGTCATTAATCATTACCAACTTGATTACTTAATCATTTTCAAAACATCGCTTGTATGTAATTGCAATAAAACAGCTAACTGAAATACCTCATTAATTAAATAGCATAATGTATGTCTCTAGTCACGGAACTACAACACATAGACCAGACCAACTAGCAGTTTATACAACTCAACTCAAAAGTACTAACAACATAGTGGCATGGACAACTCTCATGCTCACCCAAATAAGGCAACAAAGCCCAACATAGGTCTCAACTCAAAACATAAAGAGTAGAAAACATAAACAGCATCCAATCCAGTCATGTCAGCATTACAGCATAAATATCCTAATCAGCTAAACTCTGGCCTCCTGCCGCCAGAGGCATCAGTCACCGTACTACCTGAACCTGAAATAAGCATTCCCCAAACGTGGGGTGAGATCTCTAAACCAGAAATCTCAGTAAGACAAGGGGTCCTCAAGGATCTTCCACCCCAAGCTCACTTACATGTGCAATATAAGTTTAAAAGCAGTTCATCAATATCATTTCTAAAACAGTGCAATGCAGCAGATAATCATGTCATGTGTGTCAATTCTATTTTACTGGCCAGAGAAATGCAGGATTTATATACGTCTAATACCCACAAATAGTGCAAGATGCTACTTGCATCCACCCCGGATCACCCTCTTGTATAACGCTACATACTCAGGCTTACCGTCAAGATGGAACAACACATGCATATTAAAAGCCATTAACACATAAAGCTCAACAGCATTTCATATATCAAAAGCATGTAACACAACATGCATATAACCATACCCCCATGGGACATGGTGGAACCACAACAAGGCTAAACCGAGGACACGAAAGCTTACCTTGCAAGCTAACACCCAAAGCCAAGAGTCCACAGCTCAAAGTCCAAACACAGCAGATTCACAATCTGTTATGGACCAATAATATATCAATAAACATGCACCACAAGCATACAATATTAAGACACGCCTTTCCATTACGTTTTACGTCTTAAGGCTTCACACAAGCCATAAGCCCTTAATCACATGATTCTGACTTACATTAATTAATTACAGAAGTTCAACTTCCTCAAACTAGGGTCCACAAACCCATAGATCAGTTCTGGATGAATAGTACGCTACTGTTCCTCGCAAACCCAGAATATCGGATATTCCTCGGGGGCATATCTGGATATCTCACTGTACATATCCGAATATCAATATCTGGATATCCAGATCCCCATATCCGGATATCAATATCCGGATATTTCTCGATCAGATATCCGGATATTTCACTACAGAATGCAGTTTCTGCATTTCGTGAAGATATCCTTCCAAGGTTCCATTTTTAACATTTCTAGAAGCTTAAACATGGATCTTAAGGTCCATTTATGTTCATATGACAGTTGGTTACTTGTTTAATCCATTAAACATACCAAGACATCAACTTTAACCCATAAAACTCAAGATCAAAGGTAGAACCACTTACTCAAGGTTCGAAACAGAAAAACAAAGGCTCATGGAGCTCTTCAAACAGCTCCAACAATGCAGACCAAGAAGGTGCACGAAAATGCCACACCAAGGGTTGATTCTTGCACCAAAAGATTACACCTTGAAACTCAAAAAGCCAACTCCAAGGTTCCCACAACCAAAACCACCAACTCAGCCCCTCACACCTCCCAAGGCAGTGACAAAACTCATAACAAAAACATTATCCCCACTCACACTACACTCCTCTAAGTGTTTGATAAAGAAACCAAGAAGAAAGATGACTTCTTGGCTCTCAAGGTGAAGAGGAAGGAATGAACAGCAAAGGAAGAGGCACTTAGCAGCTGAGCATTCACGTAGGAAGCCAATATGGCCTAGGGTTTTGTGCATAAGTTGCATTTATAGCCATTTAACTCTTTAACACACAATATTAAATTTAGTTGCTACGGTTAGCATTTTAATCCCAAACTCAGGATTCTTAACCTACTCAATTTTACAAGAATTATCATATTTTTCTTATATTTTTCCGAACACCTTTTCGGTACTCGCTTTTCATAGCCAGTACCAGTTTCTGGCACCAGTTCTTATTATTTTGACTTGAAACTCGTTTTACAAGTCCTACATATTATTCTAGTAATTATCATGCACTTATTATAATTTTCCGAGATACTTTTTCGGTACACATTTATACCGACTAGCAGAACCGGTATCTGCACTTTTCTTCCGAAAAGCGACTTTCAGCATTCTTAATCACTTACTATAATTATTAAAGCCTCATAATAATTATTAGGGTCAATTATGGAATTATTTCCTAATTTCACATAATTAATTAACTTCCTTAATTAACGGTGCGGGTTCTTACAGATGGTGTTTTGGAAAACTAATTGGTTCTCTATTTTAATTGAAAAAATATGGTGGATGATCTATTGACCCTTTCTACCCAAGATAAGACAGGTTTAGTGATTCATATGACCTGACCATGGATTCTTTAACTCTTAAACCCTATCAATTAAGAACTCATAATTTTTCTCACTATATTATGGAAATATGCTCTAAAGTGCTGACCCACTTGACATAGCTGAAGATTTTGATACCAAAGTGGGAGAGATGTTGAGTGGTATGGATGGACAACCTACCTAGTAATGGCAAAGAAGCTGAGTGGTGTGAATAGACAACCTACCTAGTAAACAGATAGAGGTCTTTATCGAATTATGTATCCAGGTTGTTCCTAATCCTGATCCTCCACCATTTTTTAATGAATTGTCTAATTTGAAATTGCAGAGGAAAAGCTAATAAGTCTTTTAGAATACAATCACAATTTCACTAAAAATCATAAGAGTGGTTTAGCAACAAATTTGGAGCCTAGGATTAGTGGTGTCTCAGCCCTTAGAAGAATTAAATAACTTGCTTTTAAGTCTCCTTTGGTGGAAGGTGCTATTGGTTTTATTAGTGGTATTTGGCTCCTTTGGAATAATAAGTACTTTCACTAGGAATCGTAAGAGTGGTTTAGTAGCTATTTTGGAGTCTAAGATTAATGGTGTCTCGGTCCTTAGAAGAATTAAACAACGTAGTTTTAAGTCTCATTTGGTGGAAGGTGCTATTGGTTTTATGGGTGGTATTTGGCTCCTTTGGAATAATAAGTACTTTCAATTAAACTCATTGAAAACTATAGTCAATTCATCCATGTTGAGTGCACCTACAATAATGGAACTTGCTTCCTTCTTACTATGGTGTATGCCGACTGATGCTCTCAGGCAAGTATACCGATCGCACAAGTAATATAATGATAAGTCAAGTATCGTCTCCACAGGGAGTGATCGTATATCAAATAATCATTCCTTTTAAGATTGAAGAGTTCAAATGGTTGTTACGAAATGTTTTGGATTTGAGTAACAATAAGAACTAAAAATAAGAACTTGTTTTTGGCTTTTTGTTTATGAGAAATAAAACAGAAATTGATTTTGTAAAATGAGAGAGCATTGTAGCTAGAGTACACTCACCGAATGATTCTCACTTCTTACTTTGGATTGATTTACAATACTTATTTATATAATTACTCAGATAAATTATTATCTAAAAATATTTAATAGTTAACCCTCAATTCCTTGCAAGGTTAACCCTTTAACCTCAATTCCTTGCAATGTTCCTTATGTCATTAAGCAATGAACTCAATAATTTAAGCATCTGCAATTAAATATACATTTATTCCTAGCATGCATACCAATCGTTATCCTACCCCCTTTCAAGGTCAAAACCCCAATATTCGTATCTAGAGTTCTAACCCTCAAATTATCATCAACTATTAGATTGATCAGTTCTAATAAATAAAATATAAAGTACGCACAGGGTAGAGATAAAGATAATTATATAAACGAGTAAAGGTAAACCAATCCGTTGTAACAAGGGTTCACATAGGGTTTGTGACCCTAACTACAATAAAAAGAACTTAGCCAATCATTATCATGACTAAATATTCTATATTCATAAACCTGGTAAATTAAAAGAAGAAGAAGAAGATGAAATAGAACTCTCTCTGAGCACCGCCGTCGTCTCTCTTCAATAGAATAAGATTCCCCTTTAATTCTGTAAAAGGCATCCTATTTATATGCCTATTTTTCTTCTTTCAAAAATACCCTCGGACAACACGGTGTATCTTTCTCGCAAACCGGCGCCAGTTGGCGCCACGCTTCTGCCTGAATGGAAAAGTCGGTGTGAATTTCTCAGAAACTGGCGCCAGTTGGCTCCACACCGGTGCCATTGGGTGCCATGCCTTTGCCAAAATTGCAACAAAACCGGCGCCAGTTGGCGCCATTGTGGCGCCACTTCTCTGCCCAAAAAAAATGCAATTTCTCCAAAATCGGCGCCAGTTGGCGCCACTTGCAAAGTACCTCTGCAAAGTTCGTAAATTGGCGCGGGTGTGCGTCAGTGTGCCGCCATTCTGCGCCATGTTGCTGGAATTTGTACTGTGCTAGGAGTCGCGTCAACAGGCTTTTTATAATTTTGTAATTTTCACTTCTTTTACCTGTATAAACACAATCGATAGGTGAGAAATATCATTTACATAGAAAGAATCAATATAATAAGCAAATATATATATATATATATATATATATATATAAGTTGCTCTTTTATGACTCAATTCTTATCAATTTTAACTTAGAAAACTACACCTGCCAGAGTCACATCATAGTTTTAAGTCTCATTTGGTGGAAGGTGCTATTGGTTTTATGGGTGGTATTTGGCTCCTTTGGAATAATAAGTACTTTCAATTAAACTCATTGAAAACTATAGTCAATTCATCCATGTTGAGTGCACCTACAATAATGGAACTTGCTTCCTTCTTACTATGGTGTATGCCGACCCTAGAGAATAATTTAGAAATAACATATGGATGGATCTTAGAAGAATCAATAGTGATGTGACCGATACTTGGACCATAATGGGGGACTTCAATGAAATTATGCAAAGTTGTTAAAATCAAGGTCTTATTAAGATATGAAGGGGTGGCAAGATCATAAATCGTGGAATCGACACGTATTGTTTGAAGAGTTCTTATTAGCCTGCATTTTTTCTCCTTCATGTGAAGCTTTTATTCTTTATTTTTCGGTTTGCTAAAATAAAGATAATAAAAATACCAAATAATAATAAGAATTCTTTTTCTTTTGGTTTCGGTCAGTTTGCTTTGAACATATTTAGTTTAATTTTTTTTTTCTCTTTTGATTGAAGATTAATCAACATATTGCTTATTTTACTTTTGCTAATTATTTTTTATTTTGCTGACATATATTAATTTGGTTTTTCCTTGTATTAAATTATTGGCAGATTTAAATAAAATTCTTAAAAGTTGAATTAAAATCCTTTCTTCTTTATTCTTTTAAATAATGAACAGATAAACATTATTCTTTTCTTTTGGTGTGGCGATAAACATTATTCTAATTATAAAAAGTTAGAATTTCCTTAATTAGGTATTTTTTATGTAATAATAATAATTTATAATTAGCTTAGAGAAATTTAACATACGAAAATTGCAATTCATTTCTTTTAACCATAAAATGTATTGGCTAGGCTATTTGTTAATCCTATGATATTTGTAGTTGTTTAATTGTGACAATCCGACGTTTCGAACTTTATATTTTTAAAATGATAATAATAATAATAGTCAAAACAAATAATTATATTTTAAAATATAATTATAAATTTATACTAAAAGGATAAAATATCACAGTTAGTTATTTAAAAGAAAGAGTTAGTTGAGAAGTGACAACTTGCTAACTGAGTGACTTTAACTAGAATCATTTGGGCTGTGATAATACGATGATTCAAAACTTTTGAAATAACAACTATATATAATGATAATAAAAAAAGTTAGTCATTAATTTTTACAAATAGATAGTAAAGGAATTAACTTATTATTAGTAAGGGACAACTTAGTTGGTATGTCTTGTTGACCTTATAATGTTTTGAGTCATTTTAGGTCAGACAACTTGATGATTCAAAATTGATTCAAATTTATTATAAATTTCATATATAATAATTATAAGTAGCAATTACCGGTATTAAGATTACTTTTAAGGGGATAACTTAGATGTAACGACTTGTTAATCTCATGTTTTGTTAGGATCATTTTAGTTATGACAGCCTGCTGATCCCAAACTTATTTAAATATATCAAAAATTTTGTGTAAATAAAATAACAATAAATTTATTAGTCATTTTAGTATACGATGGGTCCTCATGGTTTTTTTTTCTTTGGGAAAAATTAAAAATTAATAATTCTTGGAGTTTGTTTGGGCAAAATCTGGAGCAATTACGACCGCTGGTATAGGGAATGATTTCTACTCTCACGAACCTCAAAGAACTTGGCTATTACAATTGGTTGTGATGTGACTGTCACCCTACAAGGAATGACAAGTAGAAAGGAAAAAGAAAAATTCTAACTTTTTAAGTTCTTCTAAGTCCCAAAGTATGTTGTTTTATGCTAAAGTTTTGGAGAAACCGCATAGTAAGAGTCCTTTCTCCAAGGCCAAAACTCCTTTCTCCAAGGCCCAATCCGACAACTTCCACTGTCAACTTTTGTTGGTAAAAAAGGATAAAAAAAAGGTGTGAAGACAGTGTTTGGAAAATCAATCCCTTTCCCATTTCAATTGGAAAAAATATGATGGATGATCTATCGACCATTTCTATCCAAGAGAAGATAGGTTCTTTTAACAATGATTCATATGACCAAACCAAGGATTTTTCAGCTCTTAATCCTTCTCAATAAAAAATACATAATTGTTCTGTTAATATTAAGAAAATATGCTCTAAAAGTGCTGACCCACCTGATATAGCCCAAATTTTTGGTGCCACAATGGGAGAGAAGTTGAGTGGTATGGATCTACACCACTTTTTAATGAATTGTTAGTTTGAATTGATAGGGATTGGTAAAGAAACCTTTTAATTATACCCTGAGAAATTTAGCTAAGAATCATAAAAATGGTTTAGCTGCAATTTTGGAGCCTAAGATTAGTACTGTCTTGGCCCTATAAGATAACCTAAAATATTATCTAATCATTTGAGTTTAACAAGTTTTTCTAGAATATTTTGTTAGGAAAAAAATGGCATTCAATTGTAGTCTTCAATCATCGCTAGGGGTGTGCAAAATAACTAAAAAATTGAACCGAATTATGAATCGAACTGAATTGTACTTAAAATAATCAGTTTTTAAAAACCAGTTCATGAACTGAACCGGATTTTAAAGAACCAGTTCGTGAACCAAGCCGATTTTTAGAACCAGTTTAAGAACCGAACCGTTTCCGAACCTAACCGAACCGTTTTCGAACCGAACCAAATTGATTTTTATAACTTTATTTTTTAAATTTTAAATTTTTTTTCCTTTCAAAATAGAGTCGACCCGAACCGGTTCCGAACCAAACCGAACTGTTTCCAACCGAACCGAATCACTTCCAAACTGAACCAATTTTGAACCGAATCGAACCATTTTCGAACCGAACCATTTAAACCAATTCGGTTCGATTTTTCAAAAAAATTGTTTCGGGTCGACCCATGCACATATCTTATCATCGCTCCCAAAATGGTCATCTTTCAAAGTGTTCGTTTTATTATTATTATTATTATTATTATTATTATTATTTAACCGGTTGCCGCTTCTATAACTTAGCATTGTTCGCATGGAATTACAATTTTTTTGTATAGTGTTGATCTATATGGTACTGAATTAATCATGTATAGGTCCCAGATGAGCTTCTAGAAGAAGCTAAGGCAGCAGCGAAAGTAGCTCTTGAAGAAATGGATGCAGATTAGCATACTAAAAATATTAAATCCAGAGATGTATTTGTATGACTTCATGGTTCAGCATTGGGAACATCTATAAGAAATGCAAAGACTTCAATGGTTGGATTTTTGTATGCTTCTTCATGATTCAATGCCCTTGTTGATTTTCTATTTCTGGGGAAATTGTTTTGAAGTGCTTTATATACTAACTGATTTGGTGTTGAATTTTTTTGTCTGAGTTTCTCTTTTATGTAGCGCATCATTTGTCTGCATTCTCTTTTTGCATGCACAATATTTAGAAGCATCAAATGTTTAATGCATTTTAAGCAATTATTTTCACGGAACTTTCTTTCCTTTTGATTTATTTTGTTGAGTTCTCAACTCTCAACAATTTTACAATCACCTATTGGGGGTTTATTATCAGTTGAATCCCAATGTTAAATGAAAATTTATGATTTTACTCGTGAGAAAAAAAAAATTCTTGCAAATTTTCTTAAGCCTTTTCCAAATTTTTTGTCTCTTGAATTTTTTATTTTTTTATTTTTTTACCTTTTATTTTTCTCGTGTTTCATTTGTTGTGTTAATATAAAAAATAAATACAAAAGAGAATGTGGTAGATATGATGATGCCAGAGAATTAATGCTCATGATACCCGAATCCCAATTTTTACATTGTCATGAAGTAACTTGGAAGTTCATATATTTCACGGAACTAAAAAGAGAGAGAGAAGAAGCAAGAGTTTGATTTCGACGGTGCATCAAAATTTAAACAAAGAAAATAGCACTATTTGATTAAGATTTTTATCCAAAATCAATTTTAAAATATATATTCAATATCTTTATTTCAAATATTGGAAACCTTGCTCTGGATTATTTAAAATACGTGAATTGTTACTAACATTAATTGAAAGAGTACATTTTTCTGAATTTATTTAGCTTTTCTCTTTTCAAGAAATGTGAACAAAAAAAGAGAAAAATAGGGTAAGTTTGGATTTTTTTTTATAGAAAAATATATATTTTTTATCAAAATAAACATGTTTAAAAGAATATTTTAGTACTTTTCTCTAAAGTTAAAAACTGTAGTGCTTTTACCCAAAAAAAAAACTGTAGTTTCTAAACAACAATTATAAAATGTTATAAAAAATAATTTATTTATTTTTTAAATTCAAACATATACATAATTAATTTCTTTTGTTTAGTTTTAATTTTAATAGAAAAATTCGAAATATAAGAAAACAATGAAGAAAAATATATACCTAAAAATAAAATTAAAAAAATGAAAACTTTCACAAAACTTATGTTAGGTTGAGGGAGAGGTTAGAGGGGACGCTCCCTTCAAGTTAATATTATTTATTTTAAAAAACTAATATATCTTATACCAATAAATCAATATAACTAATATCTGTAATAGATAAGAATTATAATAAAATTTTATATTGATAACACAAAAGAAAAAAATAACAAAAAAAGAGGTATTTTGAAATACCTCATTAGATGTGTATGATTCCCATAATACCAACATTTGAACCTGCACCTTTAGGGTGTGTTTGGTACAAGAGAAATTTTTTGGTGACCGGGAATCATGATTAATGAGAATTCAGTAGAAATTGAGTTTACTTGGAATCTTACGAAAGAGGTGTTTGGTTCGCCAAAATATTACTGGGAATATTGAGTAAAAATTACTGATTCCATATTTGGTTTAGAACGAAATATGACTTGGAATATGAGGTTATTTTACAAAAATAACCCCAAACTATTTTTACTTTTGTAATTGATAGATTGGGTCTAGATTTTTATGTGTATTGGGGTATTTTTGTCTCAAAATTTATTGTTGTGCTTTCTCTTTACTTGGTATTCTGATTGGTATTCCGAATTACCATATTATTTTTGGTAATCTGAATAGTGACTTTTCTTTATAAATCAAATTACCGGTAATCCTTGGATAGCCGGGAATCGTAATTTATTCCTTCTACCAAACGTGGTAATTACATTTACAAAGAAGGATTACCGGTAATCATCGTCAAAAACTTGAACCAAACACCCCCTTATGGAATTGTTCTACAACAATTACTACATTGACCAGGAATGCCATTGCCAGCAAGGATTGTTTACACCATTTATTATAAATATAAAAAATAAATTGTAATGGGACACCTAGATTGTTGGCCCAAGCCCACTTCTTTTAACATCACATGATGATGTATGAGGAAGTTTTATTTATTTATCACCCAACTAGAATTATTATTATACTTTAAATAGTCATTACAATAATTTATCACCTGTTTCTTTTTAATATGATAGAGATACTTTAAATCCTGGAATATTCAAGTCATCCATGCTAAAAAGGATCAAAATAGATGTGCTGATTGGCCAGCTAATGAACCTCTTTCTAGCTCATCGGGCACTATCTTTTTAACTTCTCATTATGAGAACTTGCTAAAATTGTTACAGGTTGATGGGGGTATTTTCTATTCAGATGCTTCTGTTGCATCTGATTGTTTTGTTTCTTTTTTATTTTCTTTCTTTGTTTTGTTGTACCAAAATAAAAATGATAAAGACAGACATAATAAAAGAAGAAAATAACATAAGTTTAAAATTCTTATATCTTATTTTATGTTTGATGTGCACGTATATTATTTGAGATTTGAGTCAAATCATATGGTGTCATAATATGATATAAATAGATAAAAATACTATTTTTTTAATAGAACTTTATATGATTATTTAAATTTAATTTTTAATTTTTTTACTTATTTACACACTTACACATACATTTCTTTCGCTGTGCACTCACTCACCTAACCTTGCCTAAAACACATAATTTTTTTTAGGAGGTGTTTGGTAGAGGAAAAAAAAAATTATTAGAGAAATACAATTACTGGAGAAATGGTAGAAAAGTAAGTTTGATAGAAAAGCTTAAAAAAATATGTTTGGTTGACCGAAATATTACCGGAAAAATTTATTTAAATTTGCAAAGTCTATGTTTGGTTGAATGTAAAATAGTGATGGAAAAATAGGTTAAATAGACGAAAACACCCCATTATAATTTTTTTAAAAGAACCACTGCATATTCAACCAAACCACCACCCCCCCCGGTCAATATTTGGTCTCGTCGTCGTTGTCTTTCTATCTGTCTTACGTTTCTCCAATCAGCATATCACGCATCATGCAAAATGTCATCCCCCCCCCCCCCACGTTAATATTTGGTCTCGTCGTCGCTGTCTTTTTCTCCGTCTTACATTTATCTCTGTCTTACGTTTCTCCAATCAGTATACCACGCATCATGCAAAATGTCATTCCTATGAAGAAGTTAATGACAGTCTGCAAGGAAATGAAAGGGATACTAGAGGACATGGCCGATGAATTAGAACTTGCACTACATGATGACTTTTCACGAGGGCATGATGATTCGCAAGAAAGCCATGAGGAGATGATTCACAAGGGTCAATTTCGTCCACAATTTCGTCAAACTCGCGCCCCATCTTTCACTTCGCAAGTCATATCCAAAAAATCACATCTGAAGTGGTTATTTCAAATAGTGATTTTCACCTAAAAATCAACACAAAGCAAGTTTCCTATCCTTTCAAGTCTCCTAGTATTTTTTTTCAATAACTTGCACCAAACTTGATATACACCAATACTCACTCACACTTCCCCATCAAACTCAAAATAAAACATGTACCAAAGATACCCTTACTTCCCTACACTGCTGTGGATTGAACATCCATCTAACTCTTTACTTCATTACACATACAAATTAAGATCATATAAAATTTGTAAGTTTCTTCACGAGTGATGATGGATTTTTCCATAATAAATTTTTTGTCTTTTTATCTTATAACACAACTAAAGAGTAATAAAGAGCTCGAATTTTTTTAAGATCTTATATTTGAGTCTTGTAAATAGAAAAAAAAAACGGTTAGGAGAGCTTTACTTCCTCTCTAGAGTTTAGTCCTAAAAAAGAACCTTATCTTATTAGGCAATTAAGAAAATTCAAATCTCATAACACATTAACCATAACATGTTTCTTGTGTGTCAAGGTTTTTCAGTTCTAATCACTTTACTTTTAAAGTTTTAAGATTGAATATGGCCATTAGCACTTTCTTACAAAATCTGCTAAGTATCACTTTCTTAAAAACTTATGAAATGCTTTAACCTTAATTGGGTAAACCCCCCATCTTTAACTTTTATTTTATTTTTTAAAAAGGGCATGTATGTTATGTTGTAACACCTTTTGTATATATATTTGAGCACAAGGAAAATCGTAAATAAACTTGCTGATCTTATATTATGGTTGTCTTTACTTTAAAGGGAAAAAAAGATGAAGAAGATGCTACATTTCTCAATCAAACAGCTCAAAGGAACATTCCAAATAGGAATATAACTCTACAATATAGAAGGAGGCTCCACCCTTCTGGTTCAGGGCTTCACCAAAGTATAGTTGGGGAGAAAAAAAGTAAAGGCTACCCTACAACCAAAAGTCATCACTCACCAGCAATGAATTTCATTAATTATGAAAAAAAATATTTATTCTTTTAAATGACAGTTATTTTAATTAAAAATAATATTTTTATTTAATATTTAATTTTAAAAAAATATTTCAATTTTTTATATCATGATTTCTATTTCTCTCTCCATAAAATATAATAATATTAACTAAAATGACATAATTTTATATCTTCTATAAAAATAAATACTACTCTTTTAAATGAAAGAAATAACAATTGAAATTATGGAGAGAAAGTGGATATATATATATATATATATATATATATGGCAGCATAGCCGACCAGTTTCCCACATATATTTTTGTAATTAACAATTATTGATTCGAATAAATATAGAATATATTTTGTACTAAATAAATAAATAAAAGAATACTGGGACCCAATTAAACCAAAATCTAAACACAATGAATAGTGGGTGAGCAGTCTCTGTCCCACGTGCCGACTAGCCTCGAACTTCAACGCTAACCTACCAAAAATATCATCAACATTCAACATTCATTGTTTATATTTTGATATTTTTGAATTTAAATTAAATTAAATAATCATAACTCCAGTTGGAGGAGCTAGCTAAGGTGCTAAAAACTAAAAATCCTCTTGAACAAACTACCCTTTTCTAGCCACTCAAAAGTTAGATATATAATTTGAGGGAAGGCTTATATTTACAAACTTTTTGTTTATAAGTTCTTACAAATTACATTATTTTTTTCAAGGAGAACACTAGATCACACTATCTTCTCCCGGGAGAACTTAGTGTATTTGTAAAAAAAAAATTGTAAACGGATTCTTCCCCATTATTTGAATATGATTCTGTTTTTAAAAATTATTTTGAATATAAATTTTAAAAATTAATTTATTAAAAAATTTATATTTATTTAAAAAATATTATAATAAAATTTAATAATTATAAGGTTATCATTGGGAAGTAATTTAAAATTAAAAGAAAGTTAAATTTATCTATAAAAGTACCATTCATAACTTTATATAATTAAATTGTTACAGCAAAAATAATAAATCTAAAGATTATTATTTTGAAAGTTATTTTTACGAAATAATCCTTTTTTAACGAATTTTTTTTCTAAAAATTGTTTCTAGAAGTAGAAACAAAATATGCCCTGATCACGGGTCTTCCTTCCTGTTGTCTAGGAGGGTACATGACAACTTTTTCGGAATCAATTCTTTTTTAATTTCTGTTCCCGAGGACAGAAATGGATAGAAAACTCGTTTGGTAAAATCGGTTTATTTTTTTGTTCCCGGGATGAACCAGTTTATTTTTGTGTTGGGAAACAGAAAAAAGAATTAGAAAATTTCTGTTTTTTTGTTCCTGGGCACAAAATGAGAAACACTTATCTCTCAATCAATCTCCACCTCTACCATCATCTCCACCACCACCATCATCCCGACACGACTGTCGCCACCATCGTCGCCGCCGCCATTGTACCACCAGTGCCGTCGTCACCACCTTTCACCACCACGATGCCACCTCCACTCATCACTATCACTGTCACTGTCACCATCACCACCGCCATCAACCACCACCACCACAATAATCGCAACCACTGCCGTCGCCGCCACCATCGCCATCACACGCCACTGCCAACACCCTCATCGCTACCACTACCACCACTACCATCACTACCACTATCACCAACCACCACTACCATTGTCGCAGCCACTACCGTCACTGCCGCCGCTAACCACCACCATCGTCATAACCATTACCGTCATCACCACCACCACCGCCGCCACCATTACACCACCCTTGCCACTACCATCACCACGTCATTACCACCATCACCACTGTCACATACCACCATCGCAGTCACTGCCACCACCACCACCATGATACCTTCATAACCACCACCACCATGTCACTGCTACCATTGTTGTCGCCACCAACCACCATACCCACTGCCATTGTTGCAGCCACTGCCGTCACCTCCACCACCACCATCCCCACCACTACCACCGCTGCCGCCACCATTACCACCGCCATCGTCGTAGCCACTGTCGTCACAACCACCACCACTATCTTCATCTCGTCACTGCCACAACCACTACCGTATCGCTGCCGCCACCACCACCATGCCACTCGCCGCCGCCACCACCACAACCACACCATATGAAAAGGAAAGTGATGATCCGAAATTTTTTTATTTCTATTATTTGTTGTGTTATCAAACACAATTCTCAATCTCGGAATAGAAATAGAAATGTTATCAAACACATTTTTTTTTCTCAGAAACTGTTTTAAGGCACAAAAATAGAAAATAATTGTTTCTTTTTAGAAACAGTGCTAGGAAATAGAATGGTAGTCATGCACACGCTAAGTGTTGCTGTTACGAATCCAAGAAGGTTAATTTGATATTATTAATTTATTATATAGATATGTTATTCTAGCTATCTCCTTTTCTTCTTATCTTTGCCTTTCACTTTCTAACAATGTATAGATAGATCGTAATTTCAACTACTTTTATCATTTTTCTCACCTATTGAGATTCTAGTCTAATAGTGTTACAGTGGTATGCAAAGGTAGATAGAAAAAAAGGTAAAATAACCTATCTTTTTATTATATAATGAGATATAAAGAAGATAAATTATCAAATGATGGTAGCTCAGTTAATGTGTAGGAGCTGAGGGTGGGGGACAACGAACATGTGTTTGATATTCTACATTTCCATCTTTGAGAGGGACTTAAAGCCATAGAAGATTCCTCTTGTTTATCCAAAAAAGAAGAAGAAGGGAAGCATATTTATCATTTTAAATAAAACAACTTTATATATAAAAAATTTGATTTTAGATGAAACGATATTATTTTGGTGCACAATTAGTAATTTTTTATATATTTTTTTTCTTCACTTTCTCTCTCTCTTCCTATTTTTATGGAAGAGAAATAATGTAAAAAAATCATTAAATATATACTAAAAAGATTTCGTTTTATCTAAAATAACTCAAAAATATATTATTTAAAATTACAACTATTTTTTCCTATAAAAAAATAGGTAATTTACGGGATTTGTGTTTATCCATTTAAAAGACAAAAAATTATATAATTTTTCCTATAAGAAATTATTAATTTATAAGATTAATATTTGTTCATTTAAAAGACATAAAATTATATTATTTTAGACAAAATTATTGGTATTTATGGTAAGAGAAACACTTATACAACATAAATCATGATAGGAGAAAGTGAATAATTTTTTTTAATTTAAATATTATATAAAAAATAATAATTTTAACTAAAATGAATGTTCTTTAAAATAATAAAAAAAATTAAAATTTATTTAAGGGAAGGATAATGTAACAAACAATTAGTGTTACTATCAATGTTACTACCAATCAATTTCACCGTTAGATCGATTATGTTGATCCAACAATTATATTTATTTTCATCTTTGTATGGTTATAATTTGGGTTCGCTTTTTCTGCAGTTACTACAAATAAGTTATATGCAGTAAGTCTAATACGAAGTCGTTTTGGGCAGAAATCATGGTATTTTTGTAATTTTATTTTATTTCACGGTTATTATAGTCTTTATAATCATAATTATTTAGTTTTTCAATACGTCATTTTGGGAATAAATGCAAATAACTTATTTGCAGTAACTGCAGAAATATTATTCTGTTATAATTTTTCATATTTTACATTTTATATTTATTTTCACCTTTCATTGGTTACAATTTTTCATATTTAATGTGAAATGGGGAATCAAAACTAGGGGTGAAACTGGGCCGGGCCGGCCTACAGGGGCCTACGGCTCGGCCTACATCAGGCTAGACCTGACTTAGTATATTTTGTATAATAGGCCAGGCTCGGGCTTTAAAAAAGCTTGTTTAATAAAAAGGTCGTAGACTCACTTTCAAAAGGCCGAGCCTATAAGCCTACAGGGCGACCTATATTGTACTATTTATTTTACATAAAATAAAATAGAGTAAGTATGTCTTGAAGAAAAAAAAGATATAAATTTAATCATTTGCAATTATTTATAACTTAATTATATTCGATTATATTTTAATAGAAATCTTACTTTATTTCTTATATACGAGGAACCAACATCTCAACATGTTAGATTGTGTATATGAATATATTAAAAGATTTTTTGGAGTGGTTATACTTACTACAAGCATCATGATGTGTTTGTTGGATTCATGTAGTTATTTTAATTTACATAGTATGGATTTATTTATCTGATGAAATATATGTTATTTAGTTTGAGCATTTTGCTTTTGAAAATGACATAAATGCATATTGTATTAGTTTTGTTATGATTCATGATTCTGCTTGGACGTTGAAATTATGATTTTTGGTGTAGCAACAGAATTTGAGTATTTTGTAAAGTTGATTCATGGTTATGCTTAGAAGTTAAAAATTAACAGGCTAACGGGCCAAGTCAGGCCATTTGTTTTTTTATAAATGGGCCAAACTAGGCTAACAGCTAGACTCATACTAGGCTTGAACCAAGTTAAATTGAAATTTTTTGACGTAGGCTTGGACTTTTCGGGGCAAAGCTTGGCCCAGCCTAGTCCATTTTTACCCCTAATCAAAACCATATAAAGATGAAAATAAACATAACTGTTGGATCAATATAATCAATCTAACAATTATTGGTAGTAACAATGGTAGTAACTATAATTGATTGTTATAATATCCTACCCTATTTGTTTATACCATTCTTTAAAATCTTGAATTCACCCCAAAATAGAATTGCCTCCCGGAAAAAATATTCTGATTTATCCAAAATAAAAATTTATTCTGACAGCGAGTGAAAACAAAAATTACCGTTGATTTGTCCCCGTCAAGATGCTATCCTATAATATTGACAATGGAAGAGACACATCATTTCAATTAAATTATTATCAACTTAATTTTTGTAATAATTATTTATTTTATTAATCACTGGCAGCGTGTCTCTTTTTCATTTTGATGTATAAATTGAAAGTCTTACCAATCAATCATTGATTTCACTTTCTCTTCTGTTCTCTGTGTTCCCCCAAACTCTCTCTCTCTCTCTCTCTCCTCTCACAGGTTTTTGTTTTGCCTACACAGAACGTCTCTGAAGGTAAATACTCATCTGGGTGTTTTTTTTTTCTCCCTAATCAATGCATTTCATTTTTTTATTTTTATTTTTTTGGTGGGGTTTGTATTCTGTGTGGAACTGTACCACCAAATTGTTACCTTTCTCAAATTCGGAGTTGAAATTAAAGCCTTTGATGCTATCCCATTTTTTTATTTTTTATTTTAAATTCTATGTTATGCACTGTGCAGTCTGTGCTAATGGATTTTCTATCCGAAATGCTAATGCTATTTCTTTATCTTTTTTTTTTTTTTTTGTGTTGGGATTTATTTCATGTTGGAATTGAGATTCTTGGGTTGAATGTTGCACATTAGGGTTTTTTACGATGTGATAGGGTCTCTTTTGATCTGACTAAGTGGTTTCTCCAAGTCTTTTTTAGTTTCTTTCTTCTTTAGTGGTATAAGAATGTTTATTTTTTTTTATATTTTATATTTTTTTGTTTAATGTGTGGTGTGTAGTAAGTGTTTTGGTGCTGTAGATTAATTCAGGTTCAGGAACTTTGTGTGTGTGTGACTCAACGAGTTTGTAGGTCAATTTATACGAGAAAGAAAGAAAGAAGCTCTGTGTGCTTGATTTACATCTGGTAGTTCAAGAATGTTTTTCTAGTTTTATCCTGTTCTGTGTTGATATTTTTGGGGCAAAATTGCTAATTCATTTTCTGTTTAGGTCTGCTTCTAAAGAAGATTGGGTGTCCAAATTTCTACCTTTCTGCTGTTTTGGGATTGGCATCTTGTTAGCATGTATATTGTAAAGTTTTATTTATTTATTTTGAATTTACTGAAAGGGGTTAAAGAAATTATTTACTTGTGAATTGCAATTGATTATGAGTTTATTTCATGCTTGATTGGTTTTTCTGCTTTCATGTGGGTAATGGCTGCAAATGGTATATTGCTCTTTACACTTGGGATAGAAGTGTGTTCTTGGTTGGGCAGAAAAGTGTCTGCAATGGGATTCCCCATTAGTTGTCATAGTGTGGTTCTATGTATGTGCCCATATGTGTTAGCTTGTGTACTGTATAATTGTTTTGATTATTGGAAGGGGTTAAAGAAATTATTTATTTGTGGTGCAAAATGAGTTTGAATCACAATTGGCTATGAGTTTAGTTTTAGCTTGATTGGTTTTTGTGGTGAGTGGTGATATATACATAGGGAGAGGGATGGGAGGCTTCTCTTGGGGAATGAATGGAAACGGGATACTATCTTCACCTTGTGCAATTGCTTTAGTTTATTTGAGTGCGTGATGATTTTATCTTCTACTGCTGATTCCTGTATATTTTATTATTTGAGTCCCATGTTTGTGCAGTGATTATAATTTTAAAAATGAACGAGCTTACCATTTTTATAGCACTTTATTTGATTTAGTTATTGAGGGTATATTAGACACCTACACAGTAAATAATTTATAAAATTTTCAACCTTTATTTGATTGTTTGACATTCTGATGAGCACAAAGCCACAAACATTTTTTTTTGACCAATCTTCAGTAATTTAAATTTTAAAATTCATTCAACACAAGTATTCCATAATCCATACTGTACACAGAAAATTATTACGATGTGGGATTTGACTGACTAGCATCCTGAAATATTTATATTGATGTGAATTATTTTCATTTAATTTGGGATAAAGGTGATGTTGATGTTGATGTTGAATTCTTTTCATTTATTTTTCGATAACCTTTTGCTAGTAGATCTGGGGAAGCAAATATTTTTTAAAAAAACACAAAATCACACCCCATCAAATCCCGACTAGCGAGGTTAGGAGTGAGGACAATTCTTGTATGTAGACTTACCCTTGCATATTTGCTAAGAAGCTAATATTTAAAAAGATATAGTAAATTAGTTTCCTCTGTTTGTTAAAATATAGTTGTTCGAGCTGAGTGACTGGGTAGTTGCATATGATTTTGTTTGACATTTTTGAAAAGGAGAGATATCCCTCATCAATCTGGGTTGAGGTGAAGTACAATTGCAGTAACTAAGTTGACATAACTGCCTAATGCCTAGGGGATTGAGATGCTAAAATGGTATGGGAATATATTGTACTGCTTTTCAATCTCATCCTCTCCTTGTATAGTTCTTGACTTCTTGTTGTCTCTGTTATTTTATTTTTGTCTATTGTGGCATCCTTGTCCATTCATATACTCTCTGCTTGTTTATGTTTAAATACTTTGGGAACTTTTTACCAAATTAGAGTTGTATTATTTCACTTATTCGTGATCAGAAATACCTTTGCAGGCACTTTTTCTGCGGTATGATTGCTTTCTTTACTCTGAGCAGCAATTTTGAAAATTAAGTAAATTGGTTGGGAAGGGCTCATTCCTCTGCAGTGGCAGAACCAAACATAGAGTGCAGGTGTATATGTTCTGATGGTAAGCATTTCTTTACTTTTATGATCGCTTCTCTTCTGTGTTTTGTGACTCTTGTTGAGGACAGCTCCACTAGGTTTACACTGCTTGCATAAGCACATTATTTGCTTAGTTAATTTGCTTATAGGTGTAGTCTGACATCTAGTTCATCATATCTCTTGGCATCCAGTAATTAAATTTACTAGTAATATACTTGTGCTTGTCAAGAACTTGATTTTCTATTAATAACTACTTTTAAACCCTAGAATCCACTGAGCTAAAACATGATCTTTGTATCAGTTTTATGCTTTAATATTCTTACACTGTAGGTATGGTGTTTTTGTTTCAGGCGACTAATGAAAATCTTCCACCAAATGTAATAAAGCAACTTGCCAAGGAATTAAAAAATCTTGATGAATCCCCTCCCGAGGGTATTAAAGTTGTGGTAAATGATGATGATTTTTCAATAATATATGCTGACATTGAAGGTCCAGGTATGTAGCTTTATGTTCTAAATTTGGGTTTTAGCATTAGGTAATGAAGTCAAGCTGAACCAGAAATTTGTTGTTGCAGCTGGGACTCCTTATGATAGTGGAGTTTTTCGTATGAAGTTGTTATTGTCTCATGATTTTCCACACTCTCCACCTAAAGGTTTGTTTACTTTAGACAATCCTTATGGACCATTTTACAATCTTCTAGTTACACTTTGAGACAGAATTATATTATCAGTTTTTTCCTTTTGGAATTTCAAATATATTATTTATTTAATCGAAAGACATTTATTTGCCCTACAGTCGTCTATTGCTTGACTTAGTTCAAATATTCCCAATTTCCCATCTATTCTTTTGTGTTATGTGACACGGTCAAACTTGTGATGCCATTGTTGTAGGGTTTTTCCTAACTAAGATTTTCCATCCAAATATTGCAACCAATGGAGAGATATGTGTCAACACACTTAAAAAGGACTGGAATCCTAGTCTTGGGTTACGACATGTTCTCATTGTAAGTAATGCAAAATCTCATTATTTCTTTTGACCTGTCTGGTTGCGGAGAGTTATTTTGATCTTATTGATCTTATTGAATTTAGTTTTGCATGATCAGTCTCTGTATTCATGAACTTCAGATTACCATAATTAACAGGTTGTTAGGTGTCTATTAATTGAACCCTTTCCGGAATCCGCTCTCAATGAACAGGCTGGCAAACTGCTGCTTGAAAATTATGAGGAGTATGCTAGACATGCAAGGTGAGTTAATCCAATAAAATATTATTGGTGTTGTCAATTAATTTCTCGTATGGAATCTTGATGTGAAATTGAGTACTTAAGATTACCCTTGTTCTCAGAATCTTGTGTGGCCAACAAAACTTGAAGCAACACATGTTGGAGCTTTAATTTTGTGCTCCCGGTGCACATTTCAATGAGTGGGCCGGAAGAGAGAGAAGGAGAGAGAAGAGTGAGGAGAGAGGAGAGAGGAAAATATTTTTTTCTTCAAGTGTCACATTTTTAGTGAAAGGACCACCATGGGCCACAACCACATTAAATTTTTCCCACATGTTGAGGATTTCTGTTTTATTCTTTTTAATTAATTGTTCGTCTTCCTAATAGAGTAATAGTAATTTTTACATTCATCTTCTGTCCAAGACAGCTATATAGAGCTTGTTTAGCTATATTTTTTGTGCTCCATTTCCTTGAAATTTAAGAAGACGAGTTTGAAGTCGTGGTAAAGTTGTTCCTGTGTAGTTAAAATTTTGAAAATAACCTCTTTGCAAAAATGTAAAAGTAAAACTCTGTATAAGGATTTATTGAGGAGCTGGTTTTCAATCATTATCTTGAAATTTCAGTTACTTCATTGAGCTATATGTGTAAACAAAGTTACTGAAATTTCAAGAAATTCTCATGTTCGATGATAGTTATGCTAATAATCTTGATTTGATTTTAAACTCAGGATATTTATCCATTCTACTTTTTACATCTTTAATATGTAAATTTTACCACCCTTCGCCCTCATAATTAAAGAGCTTCATTTGTTGCATGCAGACTTTACACTGGAATCCATGCAAAACCAAAGTCCAAATTTAAAAGTGGAGCCATATCTGAATCTAAGACTGCTCTGAATGTTGATCAGACAAACACCTCAGTTCTTAATGCTGGTGTCAAAACTGCACCATCGGGTGCTGCATTATTGTTGCAACCCCCTTTAGCCCCCTCAACTATGGCAACTAGAGGAAACAGCCAAGAACATGCTGCTGTAGCGGCGGAGCCAGCTGTTAATGGTTGTACTGCTGTACTAGTAGTTTCTGCACCACAAAAGAAGGAAGGCGGACTAGGTAAAGCTCAGGCAGATAAGAAGAAGATAGATGCCAGAAAAAGAAGCTTGAAAAGATTGTAATAAGGTTGTTCAATAATTCAACTTTTCATTTGCGGTTTAGTTTTAAGAGAAAAGGGAGATGGGGAGAGGGGAATGTGGAATCTGGGAACATAGGTTTGGACACAATTTTCAGATGACTAGTTCATGTGAAATTTTAACACTAGTGAATCCAATTCGAGGTTTCTTTCACTTTTTTTTTTTTTTTTTCTCTTTCTGTGTACATTACATTTAATAAGGGAGCAAGGCAAATTTGGACCTTTGTCATGCCATGGTTGATCACAATCTCAAAAATTAAGATTCCTTTACCCTTTATCATTTGCATCTGCTTTGGAAATCAAATTGGGAGGTAGGGATGCTAAAGTCAGGAGCCTTACAGGGGCCTTTGGCTCGGCTCGTGAAGGCCTGAGATTACATGTCTAAAATTAATTGTTGGACTCAGGCTTGGACTTGTATAAAAGCTTGTTTAATAAAAAAGCTTCTGTTATAAAAAAAAAAAAAAAAAAGGCTTCAAACTTCAATTCAAAAGCTTGGCCTTAGAGCCTCTCAGACTTGCCTAATATATTAATTTTTTATACTACGAGAGCTCTCTCTCTCTTCTCAATCCATTCCATCCCATTTTATTAATTAAACAGACTTTTTAAATAATTTTATTTTATATTATGCTATTTGAATATACATTAAATTTATGAATATTTATGGAATTACTATTGTTGTTAATTGTATATTTTGTTTGAATAAATTTTTGTTTTATTTTTTTTTAAACAGGCTAAATCGAGCTTTTATTTTTTGTAAATAAGACAGGCCACAGGCTGAAATTATATTCATGACAGGTAACAGACTTGGTCAGACTGACACATTTTAATACAAGCTTAGCCTATTAAGATCAAAGCTCGGCTCGGCCCGTTAATACCCCACTGGGAGGGAGTAAAATCATTTGAATCGAAAGCATGATCAAAAAGCAAAAGCATTGAAAATTCTTTCTAGAACCAGAAACAAACCTTTAAGAATATGTCTTGAGTGTACTGTTGGGTTCCTAGACGAATTCTAATAGGACAAAGACGTAGGTGGGTAGGAGGCGAAGTATATTGGAATAGTGATCAAAATATCATTGCTCATCAAGTTTTTTAATCCAAATATCACGCCAACAGTATTATTTTTCAATATGTCATGTGAGTAAGTTCGCTACGGTATATGGCGAACTACATTTTAAAATATTTATTTTTTTGCTACGGTACACTATTCCCAAAAGACATACTAGCTTCAGATGTTTATTGTAGTTTCATCATTTTTTCACTTTTTTTTCCGCAAAGCTTGCTTCTTCCCCATTCTCACCTAAATGGGTCTTCAACTTCGACCTGCTCCTCCTTTGCTTTTGTACTCATAGTAGTACATAGATGTATCCCATGGAGGGTGAAGTATGTTGATATAGGGGTGCTCATAGTGGCAATGGTAGAGACCAAAGCACTAGTGATGCTTCCCATGTATGTGGATCAAGGGGGAGTGTGTGTGTCTGACAACATATGAGAGGAGTCGGGAAGAAGAAGATCCCCTCTCCATGTGTGAGAGGGGTATTTAGAGAGGAGATTCCTCTCTTGCATGGGGGCTTGAGCTGGTCAGCCCATGAGCTGTCTCATCAAGCTGCTCCCTGTCAGTGGGGCAGCAGTGCAGGATGGGGAATGTCCCAGTGGTGAGCCTCAATGGCTTGCCATGGGTGCCCTCTAGAAGGTTCTAGATATGGGCTTTAAGCGATTGGGCCCATCTGGTGGGCCTAAGTGAGTAGCATCCAGGGCAGGAGCCCCCCAGCTTGGTAGCTTGAGGGAGTCAAGGTGCCAAGATATATGGCAGCTTAGGCCAGATACCCATAGTGTGCAGTGTTTTAAGCAGGATATAATGTAACCGATCGATAATACGTCGGCCTTCATGCGTTGTTGATGAGTTGTCGTCGAGTATGAATTGTCTGATTGGCGATGCTTGAGTACTTCAAGAGAATCTTCTATTATGACCGGTAATTGTGTTGAACTTTATTGTTTTCGAAGATGCGTCTTGTTATGGAGGAAGGTCTTCAAATGTTGTTGAAGTAGTAATAATTTAATTGTAAGAATAAGTTGGCAAGTCCATGTTGAATCAAGTATCCTGTAGATTTTAACAGCTGAAATAAAGATGTCTTGACCGTCTGATAATAATCCAATAATGTTGTAGATGAAAGCTTGAAGATCCTGATGATAAATATATATGCTCCGTTCTTCAGCAATAAAACTCGGTGTGTTGAATGAATGATAAATAATGCCTAGTGACTTGGGTCTTTGATGTATAGTTGCTCAGATATGTTGCTCCATGATCATGTTTAATAACTGAAATAAAGATGTCTTGACCGTCTGATAATAACAAAATAATAACGTCGTTGCAGATGGAGGCTTTTGGGGAAGATAATTTTTCCAAGAGAGAGATGTGATGAAGATTCTGATAATAAATAAATATATATGCTCCATTCTTCAGAAATAAAACTCGGAGGTGAGAAATAATGTAGTAGATGAAAGCTTCCCGAGAAGATAATGTGTTCCAAGAGAAAGAGATTGGGAGTTTTCGTAGATAAGAACCTTCCCACAGATGGCGCCAATGTACTCATAGTAGTACATAGATGTATCCCATGGAGTGTGAAGTATGTTGATATAGGGGTGCTCATAGTGGCAATGGTAGAGACCAAAGCACTAGTGAGGCTTCCCATGTATGTGGATCAAGGGGGAGTGTGTGTGTATGACAGCATATGAGAGGAGTCGGGAAGAAGAAGATCCCCTCTCCATGTGTGAGAGGGGTATTTAGAGAAGAGAGTCCTCTCTTGCATGGGGGCTTGAGCTGGTCAGCCCATGAGCTGTCTCATCAAGCTTCTCCCTGTCAGTGGGGCAGCAGTGCAAGATGGGGAATGTCCCAGTGGTGAAAGTCTATGGCTTGCCATGGGTGCCCTCTAGAAGGTTCTAGATATGGGCTTTAAGCGATTGGGCCCATCTGGTGGGCCTAAGTGAGTAGCATCCAGAACAGGAGCCCCCCCAGCTTGGTAACTTGAGGGAGTCAAGGTGTCAAGATATATGGCAGCTTAGGCCAGATACCCATAGTGTGCAGTGTTTTAAGCAGGATATAATGTAACCGATCGGTAATACGTCGGCCTTCATGTGTTGTTGATGAGTTGTCGTCGAGTATGAATTGTCTGATTGGTGATGCTTGAGTACTTCAAGAGAATCTTCTATTATGACCGGCAATTGTGTGGAACTTTATTGTCTTCGAAGATGCGTCTTGTTATTGAGGAAGGTCTTCAAATGTTGTTGAAGTAGTAATAATTTAATTGTAAGAATAAGTTGACGAGTCCATGTTGAATCAAGTATCCTGTAGATTTTAACAGCTGAAATAAAGATGTCTTGACCGTCTGATAATAATCCAATAATGTTGTAGATGAAAACTTGAAGATCCTGATGATAAATATATATGCTTCGTTCTTCAGCAATAAAACTCGGTGTGTTGAATGTATGATAAATAATGCCCAGTGACTTGGGTCTTTGATGTATAGTTGCTCAGATATGTTGATCCATGATCATGTTTAATAACTGAAATAAAGATGTCTTGACCGTCTGATAATAACAAAATAATAACGTCGTTGCAGATGGAGGCTTCTGGGGAAGATAATTTTTCCAAGAGAGAGATGTGATGAAGATTCTGATAATAAATAAATATATATGCTCCATTCTTCAGAAATAAAACTCGGAGGTGAGAAATAATGTAGTAGATGAAAGCTTCCCGAGAAGATAATGTGTTCCAAGAGAAAGAGACTAGGAGCCTTCGTAGATGAGAACCTTCCCACAGACGGCGCCAATGTACTCATAGTAGTACATAGATGTATCCCATGGAGGGTGAAGTATGTTGATATAGGGGTGCTCATAGTGGCAATGGTAGAGACCAAACCACTAGTGAGGCTTCCCATGTATGTGGATCAAGGGGGAGTGTTTGTGTATGACAGCATATAAGAGGAGTCGGGAAGAAGAAGATCCCCTCTCCATGTGTGAGAGGGGTATTTAGAGAGGAGAGTCCTCTCTTGCATGGGGGCTTGAGCTGGTCAGCCCATGAGCTGTCTCATCAAGCTGCTCCCTGTCAGTGGGGCAGCAGTGCAGGATGGGGAATGTCCAAGTGGTGAGCCTCTATGGCTTGCCATGGGTGCCCTCTAGAAGGTTCTAGATATGGGCTTTAAGCGATTGGGCCCATCTGGTGGGCCTAAGTGAGTAGCATCCAGAACAGCTTTGATTGAAAAAGTTGTTTTCTTTTCATTTCTTTGTTTCAACTTCACTTTAAAACCAGTGTACAGTAGCAAAAATGTCAGCTTAAAAGCCAGTGTATTCAGCATAGAAGGTAAACTTAAGTAGCAAATAGTGTACACTAGCAAAATCATTTTAGAAGGAAGTTCACTGTTATGCATAGCAAACTTCTCCCACTAGACTGATATTTTGACCACTTAGTTCGCTACCTGTTATAGCGAACTTGTACACGTGGCTGCCACATCAACAATCGAAGTTCACTATTTACTGTAGTGAACTTGTACGTGTGGTATTTTGGAAATTTTTACTGTTCATGTGACATATTGACAAATAATTTTGGGAACAGTGGCACTTTGGTCACTGTTCCAAGTATATTAATGTAATAGTGATCAATTGCGGGATTAGTATGGTAAATAAGAGCTCAAATGAAAAATCACAAGTATTATGAATGTTTGGATGGACTTTTTTGTCTACAAAAGTTTTTTTTTTTTAAGAAAAAAATCACTTCTCAAAAGAAGTCTGTTTGGATGTCTGTTTTTAAAAAAATAGAATTAATAAAAAAAGTCAAACACCAACTTTTTTTGAAAGCTAAAAATGTTAGCTTTTAAAAAAAGTAAAAGTCAAAAGTTAAATATTTTTTTCAAAAATTAAATATTTTTTTAAAATTTAAATAGTTTTAACTTTTGCAAAAAATACTTTTAAAATATGCTAGACATAAAATGAATTTTTTTGATAAGTGTACAAACGGGCTTGTTCCGGATGGCCCGATAAGGCTTGTTCCGGATGGCCCAATAAGGGTCTGGCCCAAATGGTCAAGACCCAACCCCCAATGAGCATCCACGTCAGCCCTACCAACAGGGGCGATACACGTCTCCTCCAAGGATAAACACCAAAATGCCTTACCTTGGGACCGTGACCACCAAAGGCAGTTGCCCGAATGCCATAAGGGGAAACTACCTCCTGTGTCCCATGCTGACACCGCCAGACACAGAGGGTGCAGCACTGCTACGATCGCAGCGCCTGTCACGCCCAACGCTGCTATCATAGCAAGCCCCAAGGAGGGTTGACCTTCTTCCCATCAACCTACAACGGATGCGCACAACCCTCCCTTATAAATAGCCCCCAGGGGCACACCATGAAGGTATCTTATGTATCGTTATACTGCTCATTTACTTTGAGTCATACTATCATCTCACCCCTTGTTGATTATCTAGCTTTTACTTGGCACAATACTCCTTAGCCTGGTATGCACCTGTGCTAAGGGTATCTCTCATACAACGACTCATTCTTAAAAGGAACATAGTGAGCTTATAGATCCCAACAGTACAGGGCTCTATGTCTCACATGAAGGTTGAGAATCAAGGGAGATGTCGTACAAGGGCACGATTTGACTGTATTGGGCTGAAATTCAGCAAAGTGAGGACACAAAATTGAGTGTGAAGATGAAGGTGTGTCCTTAATGGAGTGTGATATTTATAGTGAAATGAAGATTTTCCTTACCTGGAGAGGGTGAGCCAAAACTGTTTTTTGCCATGTGGACTCTACTCTGATGTGAGGCAATGTGATCCCTCACGTGAGAGGGGCACATATATAGATTGAAGAGGGGGAAACTAAGTGTAAAAAGGTGATATGATTAAAGAGTAATTGTGTCCACTGTATCTGAATTGTATACTTGAGATATTAGTTTAGAAAAAATTCTGAGGTTGAACCTGTTCGGAGTGATCACCAATTACTAAGTTATGATGGTAGGGTAAGCGTGTGGGGTATGTTCTAAGGCTGGATATGAGATTGGTCTGGCATAAGTGTATACGATAATGATTGTAACAAGGCTCGATGAGTATGGTTGAATGTAATCCGAATGTAAGTGTTCTCCATTAGGTACTGTTGATGTATTTATACAAGCCTTGAGATGTATTTATCATTGTTATCAAGGCTTTAGAGTAGTTCAGTTAGAGGATGATTGTGGGTACCAAAAAACGCGAGAGGATTCGTGGATATGATGCCACGGGTTCATAGGCTACACCTCAAGCCAAATATGTCTTGCCCGGGTAGGGAAATTTTAATATGTTTCGGGACTACCATGGTCCTTTCACTAAAAAATTGATATTTGTACAAATTTTTTTTTCTCCTTTTTCACTCCTCAACTTTTTCTCTCTTTCTCTCACCTCCACCCCACTAAATTTTTTTAGCACCCGAACTATAAAAATATCGCTCCCCGAATAGAAAAGCCTTTACATCCTCGCCAAGTGAGCCTAAACCCAGTAGGCCTACTCGGGTATATATCCGGAACATAATTCATTTCTAATTAACAACTGAAAAGAACTTAGAATTATTATTATTATTATTTTTTTCTTTTTTTTTGGTTTTAGATATAAAAGCATTAAACTATTAACTATCTGTGTATGATTTTATTTTATTTTATTTTTTCAAAAATCTATCAGAAGATATCAACTTCTCAGAAGATATCAACTTTTATCATTGCTGTAAATAAGGAAAACTACAGACTGCAATGGGTGTGACAGGTTTATGAAATGGTGCCTTTATCCCAGATTATAATCTAGCAAGAATGAAATATTTCTTTATGTGTGCACATGAAAATGTACAATCCGGACTTGTTTCAGTCAGAATTGATAATCTTGATTGCACATAATTGATGATTTAAGACTGTTTAAATAACACCTCTATTACTCTTCATCTTCTCACTGTTTTCTGTCATTTGGATTTTCTGCTTGAGAAGAGATGATTGATTACAGATAATTTAGAAAAGAGTAAATATCTTTTTGCATCATCATCAAATTTTACGATACCCATTTTAGTCTCTAGCAAATAAAAAAATTATTCATAATTCCTGAAAAATTTAAAATAAACCCATTTAAATGGACCTATTTAGTTGAAATCGTGATCTTTCACAAATTCAAAAAAAAAACTCATATTAGTCCCTTAAAAGAACTAAAATGAGACTTTTAAATTTCTTAAAGACCACAAATAACCTTTTTATTTATTAGAGACTAAAACAGGTATCGTGAAATTTACCGAAAACCAAAAACAATATTTACTCTTTAGAAAAACTTGCACTCGTACAATGCACTGGACAAGTAATTCAAATTCCAAAATCCATGTATCCGACGTATCAGTTATGGTCTGTTGCCTTGATTATCTTTTACACAAATTCAAGATTTCAAGTTTGTTCTTCTTAAGCCCAAAAGTCCTAAGATTAAGCTATTGTGCCCAACAGTTCCCCAAAATGAGGAGCGGTAGAAAGCAAAGTGCCATAAATATTACAACCTTTTTTTTTTTTTTTTCTGGATAAAATTACAAGACAAACTAAGAAGATACCATTCCACCACAACTATTAGCAGCAGAACATACCACTAATAGACGTTTAAGGTTGGATTTAAAACCATCAAATAAAAATGTAAGAACAAAGACAAGGACTACGAGCACTGTTATACAAGTCAACCTAGTCCAATTTTTTTTGTTTTTTTTTTTCCCTTTTAATCAACATTTCTTCATTTACCTTCTTGATGTGATCACTTGGCCATCATCACCTTAACAAATTCCTCGTAATTTATTTGGCCATCACCATCAACATCAGCCTCACGAATCATCTCATCAACTTCTTCATCAGTGAGCTTCTCTCCAAGGTTGGTCATCACATGGCGGAGCTCAGCAGCAGAAATGAAACCATTCTGATCCTTGTCGAAAACCCGGAACGCCTCTTTCAGCTCCTCCTCAGAATCAGTGTCCTTCATCTTCCTAGCCATGAGGTTCAGAAACTCAGGGAAGTCAATGGTACCATTTCCATCAGCATCTACTTCGTTAATCATGTCCTGGAGCTCAGCCTCAGTAGGGTTTTGCCCCAATGAACGCATAACAGTTCCAAGCTCCTTGGTTGTGATACAGCCTGCAAGTTCACACCATGTGTGTTAGAGAAAATAATATAAAACTGATTATCGTGGTCTTCATCCAACACCTAAAACTTTTAGGTTGAAATGATTCTTTACAATATGTAACACAATCAACAACGGCTTTTATAGCCTCATTATTAGTTACTCTCTAGTAATATACAAAGCCACATATGACTAGTGTGTAATCAACTTCTCCCATTCATTTTCAAAATTTTCTCTAACACTTGCCATGTTTCTTCTCAAGACACATAAACATGCTCACAAGTAGAGGTGGCAAAGTGGGCAGCCCGCCCCACCCCGCCATCAACCCGCCAAAAAATAAGCTAGCCCGCCTCGCTTTTGAAAGTGGGCTGAAAAAACTCAGCCCGCCCCGCCCCGTTTGGGGGGTCGGTCTGCCAGCCCGAACCTATTTTACATTGACCCGCCTCGGCCCACCTATGTCCGCCATCAACTCGCCAAAAAATGGGCCCGCCCCGTTTGGGGGGTCGGTCTGCCAGCCCGAACCTATTTTACATTGACCCGCCTCGGCCCGCCTATGTCCGCCATCAACTCGCCAAAAAATGAGCCCGCCCCGCCCCGCCCCGCTTTTGAGATGAGTTGAAAAACTCAGCCTGCCCCACCCCGTTTGGCGGATTGGTCCGCCGAGCCGAGCCCGTTTTGCCGGCTCTACTCACAAGCCATAGGGAAAATATAAATGAATCATGTTCACAAGAATGTCAATTATACTTTGAAAAAAGAGTTGCAAATGTAACTGTACATAACAGTTAAATGTTATCTAGTGATAATTATATCCCTGACTTCCTCGTTAGCATCAGAATATCTATGCTTGGAAATTATTGATCAGAAAATGCAGAGAAACCAAAAAGAAAAAAGAAAAAAGGAATCAAACTATCATTCTTTTCTGTTCAAAAAGCATAAACTCCGTTCTTCTCTTTTGCCCCCGTTTCCCCCTGAAAATTCGAACCAAAACAGCAGGACAAAAATATTCCAACACCGAGATCTACATAGTTACCAAAATTCATTTTTCAGGTAGAAAGTATTTTATTATAATTTTAAAAAATCCAGGAAAATTTAATTTCCACAAGAAAAACAAAAAACAAACATTACGTGTGATTCACATATACAATAAGTAATAAACAATAGTTCTTTCTATTAATCATACTCTTCTGACCTCGTTAACAAAAACAGAGACAAGAAAATAACGGCCACAATAATAACGTCAACATTTGTTTTTCTCGTACAAAAGTTCAAACCAGAAAAAACAAAATTAACATTACAATAGCGCAAAACATTAACATTTTTTTAAAACAAAATATCCGAGATCTAAATCCACAGAACAGCTCAAATAAATAACCAAATTAACATTTTTTTTTAAAAAAAGATTCTTAAAAAAATCAATAATTAACAATCTAACTAATTTCCTAATCAAAATTTTTGCACCGGCTTGTTAAAAACAAAATCACGAAAAGAAACACCGATCTGCGAAACTCGCACGCGTTAAGATCAAATCAAATACACAAAAACAAAAGAGAGAGAGAGAGATGCGAACCATCGCCATCCTTGTCGAACAAGCTGAAGGCCTCCTTGAACTCGGAGATCTGTTCGTCGGAGAGTTGATCTGCCATTGTTTTCTTCTTATGAGAGAGAGAAAATCGCTCTTTCTTTCTTGTGAATTACAACGGAAAGAGAAAGAGAAAGAGAGAACGCATCTTTGAACAAATGTTGGAGTTTATATATCAAAGAACCTCGATCCAAACACGGTCTTAACACAATTTTACCATTTTTGACTTTTCTTTTTCTTTTCTTTTTTTCTTTTTCTTCTTTTGCCCCTTCAGTTTTTACCCATAATACCCACCTTACCCTTCAATCATTCCCACACATTTGTTGTCCCTCTTTTTTTATTTTTCTTCAAAATGGTTTAAGTCAAATTAGTTAGTATATCTATAATTATAATTAATTATTTAATTATTGCTCCATCTGTTACCTCCTTAAGTTCTTATTAATTAAAATAAATTTTTTAAATCTCTAATTTTATACTATACAATTATGAGAAAAATATTTGTCCTTTTAAAGGACATATAATTGTGTCATTTTAAGAGAGAGAGAAAGACACAACTTAATATCTTTTCACTTAAAATTTAAATTTAAAAAAAATACTCCTTTCTCTTCCATAATTTTCATTATTTGTGTCTTTTTCTCTCCTAAAATGACATAACATCATATCTCTTAAAAGGACAAACACTAAACTCTATATTTATAATAGAGTTAGTGTTTATTCTTTTAAAAGAACATAAAATTGTGTCATTTTATTCAAAACTACTATATTTTGTAATGAGAGAAACAAAAATCATGGTAAGAAAAAGTGAGAGTTTTTTAATTTAAATATTAAATAAAAAGTAGTAGTTTAAATTAAAATAACTATTTTTGAAAAAAAAAACAAATATTTTCCTCATTTATTATTTTGTTATGCTATGATTTTAAAAAAGAAATACTTTTAAATTATTAAAATTTTAAGTCCGTTTTTCTTTGATTATAAAAAAAATACAGTTTTCTTTTTTTGGAGGTTACAAGAAATTGAACACAACACCCTACACTACACACACTCTTAACACACACCCCACACCACTAGGCCTCTTTTTAGTCTCTTAATATTTTTCCTTAGGAAAATAAGTACATAAAATATTTTAAAAAAAATCGTTGACTTATTTCAAAATATACACAATTGCATTGATGAAGTTATCTTTAAACTGGTAATAATTTTTTTTTTTTTTTTAAATGAGTTTTGTTTAGGTCTTGTAATTTTTAATATATGTGTTTATTATAATGATGATTAACTCTACATTTTTCTTTTTAAAATGCATCTTATTCTTCCAAAACTTGTTTAAATAAGATTTGAGGATTTTATAATAATATAACAAAATTTGTTTAACACTGTGCTTATTTTTAAATTAAATTATTTAACATAATCCAAATGAAAAAATGTTTTAATTATGAAATTGTTAGTTTAAATACAGATTCAAATGAATAAACTGTTTTTTAATTTGGTTAATTTCCATAAGGTATTAATGTCATATTGATAATAAAAATTAAGACAATTCTAAAAATAACTCAAATTTCAATCGTCACAGAACAGGGGCATTTTAGGTAAGATACGTCATTACTAATTTACTATACACAGATCTTCAGACAAGGTAGCAAATATCTTAAGTCACAATCAGGGGTATAAATGTAAATGTGTAATTATCAATAAACAAAAGCCAGCACAGAACGAATTGATACACAATTAGCCAGCAGTGTTCTCAGATTACTGACGGTGAGAGAGTAGCCACGTGGCAAAATAAGTATGTTAAGACAATTCACGGTCAACGATTACGAACTCACCTGTTTTATATGGAACTTACCGTACCTGACCAAACCTTACCAATTAAATTCTATTTACAGCATTACCATTAAAAAAAGAAACTGTTTTTTCTTAAACTAAATTCAATGTTCCTATGAATAGTTACAGTTGTTACTTGTTAAGTGGTGGAGAGTGATTCTTGGTTATCCTTTAAATGGTTTTTTTTTTTTTATTTAATTATTATAATGTATTTATTTTTATTTGATTTTAATTTTTCCTCTCATCTTATCGCTACGCAACTTGTAAAGTTGGAACGCGGTTACGCGGTTTGGACGCGGAGAGGGTGAAGAAGTGGGGCCCAGATTTCCTGCCACGTCACAAGTTTTTTTATTTAAATTATTTTATTTTCTTGTACTTTCATAGTATGGACTATGGAGTATCATGCCCACATGTTTTCCTGTCGCTGTGAAGTTCCAATTGAAATATGAAAATTCAAGCGGGTAATTTTCGTGACAATGATTATTTTATGGGTTTAATTTCTTTCGTGTTGTAAGAGATAAAATTATCTTATATATATATATGGGTCAGGATCATTTTACACCAGTGTAAGTTACACTCTTAATCTCATCCGTTGATCCCATTTATATCTAAGGGCTCTAATTTTTTAGTAATATGAGTCATTAGATACAAGTGGATCAATGATTAAGATTGAGTGTAAGATTTCTAACTCTTACACTGGTGTAAGAATATCCTGCCCCTATATATATATATATATATATATATATATATATATATATATATATATAAGTATGTGAAGTTTATGTGAAAAAAAAAAAATATATGTCTTACATATTTTTATCTATGTGTATATAAAAAATAATTTTATATACAAAGACTAGAGAGAAGGAACGATGAAAGAAAGTACAAATGCAAAGCATATATCGCCATCAAAGATAATTTTGAGGTTTCGTTAGTCAGGGGGTTGTGTACAATAACGAGACACTTCAAATGCTAATTTGAGTACATATTAGCAAAATGATTAAGGCAAACATTTGCTCTCTAGTCTTTAGCGATATCATGCTTGGGCTAATCAGTGGTTGCTATTGTTATGGCTGATTCATTATATTTATTTTTCTGTGTTGATCATAGTTATTTATTATTTAAAGATTAGAGAGTGTGACATATGTATACGAACATATATTAGCCCTTCCAATATTATTTTAACGGAAAAGTATTTTTTTTTTCTTGTCACGATAAATAATGTTATCTCCTTGATAAGAAAAATATTAAACCCTTATTTTAATTATTATCACTTATGAGTTATGATATTACATTTATTTATCATGATATTACATAAAATATACATGATCATTCGACACTTCATCTGAATTGTTAATTTATGTCAATTTTATGGCAATAATTTATTGAGTTATATTAATTAATTATTTATTAATTTTCAATAAATTATAGTCATCAAATTGGTCAAAATCAATGAGTTAGATGAACTGTCATGGTTCCTCAATTCTGAACTTATTAACACATCAAGTAAATAACAATAAAATTGGTAGGATACAATATGATGTTCATAGTAATGATGATAGATTGAATTCGGATCTCATCTTCATCATTTATCGTAACACTTTCCTTTTCTTAAATACTAGAGTTGGATCCGTAAAGTGAGACTTTTAGACCTATTGTAGAGGATTTTTCTCCTTGTACTAACACAGGTTACACCTCACGTTCAAGTGTGTTTGCCTCACACACAGTCGGGCTCATTAGGCCAAAACAATTGTGGCTCATTCTCTCACTCATTATTGAGGAATCTTCTCCATCTATAAATACTCATCTTCAGCCATTGAAGAGGTACGTTTTACACATCATTCAGAGAGTTATTACTCTATTGAAATACAACATCTAAAATCATTGTGCCCTCCTACTCATTTCTCCTTTGCTCTCAACCTTCACTTGAGACCATATCTACTATGACTCTTCACAAAACTTTGGTCTATAGCCTTTGGACCATTGTTACTTTGAGATATTATACCATTTTGAGGGAAACAACATAAATCTCACTATACAAACAATTCAAGAATCATTTAGAATCACCAATACATATTCATATGTAATCAAACTAAATGAATCTGTCTTGAATTATAAAATAAAATAAGTTAAGCTATGAAATACAATAAACCTTCTAGTCCAAGCCTAGTGCTTCGGCCTACAAATACAACTGGATTAGTTTCTAAGGCTATAAGACCCAAACGTACAACAATCCTTCCAAAACAATACTAAGATTATCTGATGCATTAGATCTAGAAGGTTTATCTCATTGTTTAAATTCGATTTAGAAAATATATTTTTTACTTCAATTAGGATTATTAGGATTAGAAGGTTTATTTAAAGTTTATTTTATCCTTATCTATAGTTTAGATTTTTATTGTAATGAAACTCTATTTAAAGAGATGAATTGAGACAATAAAGCACAACAATTTAGTCCCATTTTATCTTCTTTTTCTGATTCTTTCCCTTCTTCTCTTTGCTATCCTATTATGTTATCCTACACTGGTGCTTTCATCGCCAACACAGCCTCCATGGCGAAGAGCACCCATCTCTGCGATCATAAGCAATAACTCCAAAACCTTTTCTTATTCATGATATTATAAGGATCGGTTCATTGATGAAAGGCCTTAACGAATTTAGCAACCAAGACAACAAGCCCTCCTCCCTCCAACCCAAATCCACACCTACAAAATAAACATTGTCTACTCCTACCCAAGCTGAGATGAAAATACAAAGAGAATAGGGTTTATGCTATAATCGTGATGACAAATTTACTCCTAGGCACAAATGCAAGGGTCGACCTGCTCTTACATTGTAATCAAACTCTATTTTAAAGAGCATAATAGAGATCAATAAAGCATGACAATTTAGTCTCATTTTCTCTTCCTCTTCCTAATTTCCCTATTTTTCTCTTTGTTCTCCTATTTTGCTATCGTACACGATGCCTCTACTGACCTTTGATATCTTTCTTTTTTTGTTGGTACTTGTTCTAAAGCCTCTCAAAGCTTGTATTTTGAATTATATTAGTGTTAGTTGACTTGTACTCTAACATTCGTACCTCAACTATTAGATCAAGTACATACTTCCTTTAGGATAGAAAAGTTCCCTCCTTCGATCTTGCTACCTCAACATCTAATATGTACTTTAATTCTCCAAAATTCTTCATCTCAAAGTCTCCTCCTTGTTGGAAATTTAAGAGAGATGATGAAGAATGGAGAAGAAACTCTTTTATTAAAATTTCACTAAAGGATAAAATACATCAACGCACTCAATTTGAAATTTCTCACAAAACTTTCTTACAAATCTCAAACATAACACTCTATTTTTCTTCTTCTCACACTTGGTGCTTCGACACTCTATTTCTTTCTTTTTTTCAATTACTACACACTTTACAATAGCTTAAAACATCTATATCTATAGTCTAGCTTCGTTACCAATTGTCCTCACATTTCTTTCTAATTATTACTTAACGCTAGTGCCCTTCTTGCTTTACAACTCAACTTGATCCACGTTCAACAAAATACAAAAAAGTATAACACACTACATATATGATTAAGCTTAACAGCCCACATTCTTTCCTTTTTTGCTAACTACACAATCCAAATTATTTCTCCACTTAGCTAAATAATAGGTGCATATATTTTCGTGAAGCTTTAACTTTCCAATCTGTCTTTCAATGAATAATTGTAGCGGAGCTTCTACTTTCCAAGATTCCAAATAACAGCTGGTGGGGATTAAACCAAAGTTGGATTTGTCTTCTAACACTCGTAACAAAGATTAAAATCTTATAATCTTCTAGTTGTCATTTCCAATAATGATTATGTCTATAACATAAATAATCAAGATACATATCTTCTTCTGTCACCTGAGAAAAAAATGAGATTTGAATTACTTTACTTGTACCATACTTCTTCATAGCCAGACTAAAGTGTATGAACCACACACATGGGGACTGATTTAGTCCATATAGTGACTTTCCTAGTTTGCATACTGTGTTAAGGTTCTATCACACATATGCCCTAGTGGAATCTTCATGTAGATCTCCTTATTTATGTTCCCATAAAGAAAATGTATTCATCACATTAAATTGGTGCAACAACTAGTCCATATTAGTTGTCAATGATAATGGTATACCCTCAGAATATTCAACTTAACAACAGTAGAGAATGTTTCCTTCTAATCCACCTCATAAGTCTGCGTATATCCTTTCACAATTATCCATTTGTTGTATCTTTTTATCATGCCATCCAACCTTGTAAAAACCCACTTGCATTTCATAACATTATTTTCTCTTAGTAAATCAATGAGTTTCCACATGTGATTTCTATCCTAATTCTTCATCTTATCCTTCATAGCTTCAACCCATCTGGGACCCTTTAGAGTTTCTTATACCTCACTTAGAACTTTACTAGTCAATACATGCCCTTTAAAAGCATTATGAGAATATGATAACATTCTTATGTAACTATAGTTAGCCAAAAAAAATTGATCTTCATTTTTCGATTTTCAGCAGGTGTTGATTTAAAGCCTTGCGGTGCATATATTAGTCTTTTCATAGAAATGTGAAGTAGTAGAAGATCTTACCTTATGAGCATTCATATAAGATTGGTCGAATACTAAAGAAGGAATATTCTGAGATGGATGAGATTATTTATCTTCAATAAAAATTATTTGTTCAGCATCAATTTTCCAAGAAAATATTGACTGCGAAATGAAACCTGGAATGATAGATTGGACTTCGGGCTATTTTGAAGTTATCATAGGGTAAGGAAACTCAACCCTAGACCATAGGCTGCGTTGTCATGTCATTTTTGAAGTCTTATCTCAAACACTAGAACAAAGTGCTTCACACCAATTATTACTCAAATCTTGTTTCTCTTCATGAGTAAGAAGAGTGGGATTAGATAAGAACTCTAAAATTTATGGAGACATAAGTATTTTTAGTAGTTTGATCGTAGCATCAATTTTTGATACGCTACGTAAGTCTTCAAGGTGCACAAGTGCTCCAACTTGAGCCAAGGATTTCGCAGTGGATACGTAGGCCCTTGTATCTCATGCATATTCACGTGTTTCATATGTCGTTGATGTTAATAGTAGCTTGAGTGTACTTTGTGTAAAAATGAACTCTGATAGTAGGGTAGTTATCTTTGGCATTATCTATTAGCATTGTTTACGAAAATGTAACTGTGAATAAAGACTTGAAATTCCTCTTGTAAAAGGCAATAAAGAAAAATACTTGATATGGTTTCTTCTTTTCTCTGGGTTTTCTCTCTTTTTCCTTCGATAAGATTCATCTTCCTATCAATTTAGTGCTTTCAATTTCCTTTTGAACCAAGCACCATGTGCGTGCAAGAGTTAGCAGAAGAGTTTTCTTCCTTTCAGCTTTGTATAAAGCAAGATCGAGAAGGAAACACTATTTTTCAACATCATGTGGAGCAACACTTTTCTGAGAATCAGGTTCAGTTTGCAAACTTGCAAGCTTAACTTCAATAGATTCATGAAACAATCTTAGGGCGTGATGATTGTCCTCAACACAAAAATCCAATTCATGCAACTCATTCTATAGTTGGTATAAAGATTGTTTCTCCTGTGCAAGCTTGAGTTGTTACGCAGGAACCACGACTTCCATTAAAATTGGTTCGCATAGAGCTTCTTTCGTTCAATGATAGGAATTCGAATGGATGGATCTTTAAAACCGAAATGTATTTTGGTTTATAGCAAATTCCTGATGAGTTTAAAGTTTAATCAGTTGGTATGAAGATGGAAAGATCGACTTTACCTTGGTGTCAGTGGTTCTATAGTGCAGGTTCAATTCGTTCTTGGAATGACCTCAAAGATCCCAATCATCATAAACATGTGGGCCATTACAGAAAACACATGTTATAGCATTATAAATTGACTATGCTTGCAGTGCTCTAGCATCAGCAGTAAGATTGAGAGTCTCTATTGTATTATTTAGAGAGGATATATATGTTGCTAATGAAGATATAGTATCTGAAAGTAACCTTTTGTAGGCCATGAACATAAAAGAGGGAAAAGTTAAATTTTTTTGTGTGCGGAAGAAGCAACCTTTGCCCACCCTCAATCATGTTTAACCCATGAATCATGCAATAGACATGTTAGGTTTAAAGTGGATACCTTTATTCGGATTATTATTCCTGATCAAATGCGTTCTTGATCAATTCTTCAGACTTGAAGAACACAAGTCCTCCGATGGAAATCCACACCACCTTGTTGTCTTGTAAGAGAATAACACTTATTCGAATGCCCAATATCCTTCAGTGGAGGTTGCTAGACTCAAGAGAAGAATAGAGATTGGGTAGTGCCTTTGGTTATTACAATAGAGAGAGATAGCCGCCACACTGATGTGTGTGTTGGCTAAGGTTTCAGTGGAGAAAATTACAGAAGAAGAAAAGATACAAAACTAAGGAAGAAGAGGGGCTATATATAGATGTGGTGACTCATTAACTTAAGACTAGGTTAAATCAGCGCCCTCATCAAATCCCAATCTTATTGGGTAATTTTCCTAATTTTATCCAATCAATCCAATTGATTAGTTTCTCCGATTTCAGCCAATTAATTTAATTAATTGGTTTCCTTAATTTTATCTAATCAATCCAATTGATTGGTTTCCCAAATTTCAGCCAATTAATTTAATTAATTTGTTTCCTTAATTTTGGTCAATCAATCCAATTGATTTGTTTCCCTAATTTCAGTTAACTAATTTAATTAATTGATTTCCTTAATTTTGGTCAATCAATCCAATTGATTTGTTTCTCCAATCCCAACCAATTAATTGGTTTCCTTAATTTTGGTCAATCAATCCAGTTGATTTGTTTCCAATCAATCTAATTGATTGGTTTCCTTTATTTTCTCCATCTTCAATAAATCTAATGTAATGACTATATTTAAATTCCAATTTCAAATTCAAAATTCAAAATCAGAATTTAAATTAATTTTATTTAAATTCAAAATTCTAAATTAGAATTCAAATTAATTTTATTAATTTAACATTTAAATTAATTAGGTTACATCATGGATCAAGTCCAACTTGACCCATAATGCCACCTACTCTCTCTTAGCTCAATATGTGGGCTTTTCCAACATACGCCCATTATGCCTTATTGGACCCAAAACAAATATGCTAGAATTCAAGACAACTTAAGGTGTTTGTGTGCGACCCATCAGAGCCAACATAGCCACTAACATAAATGGGCTTGGGCCTATTAGGCGCAATCAATCTAATGACAACACAGAGTACTAGCAATGCTTTGTTATCCCAGAGCTAGTTGAATTCATTGAATGATCAACCTGTTATACATATTTAGTTACTGTGTGAATTGTCCTTTCGTCTCGGTTATCCATCCCAATGACCTAGGTCAAGAAAAATGTATCAACCCTTACGGTCTAGGGTTAGCTTTTGCCAAAACAGGAAATCTTCATTTACGGACTCTAAAGAGCGGGCCATCTCATGACTCATTTACTATGCATAGATTCTCGAGTCCCGTAAATGTCATCTCGATTTCACCGGTCTACGGATAACCTAATCTCTCACAGAGATTGAAGAATTCCTTTAGCTTGTCACACTAGCCCTGAGTCCTTAGGGCATGCCCAAGAGTATACCTACGAGTCTCCATTTTTCAGGCAGACAAGATATACAATCAAAGCAAGCCTTCCAGAGCACAGGTCTATACGACAACGTCAGGTCTAAGAAAAGACACACCCAAATAATAAGAGACATTACCTATTGATACTATCTGTGAGATTTCCTTATAGTGTGTCTTTGTGGGTCAGTTTAGTGCGAGCTATTCTTCAATAGGTCCACCCACGAGTCAGCTAAGACATATCCATGTTTGTAGCTCACGAGGACTCTACCTTGCATCTCCATGCAAGTAGCTGAGTCATGCTAGTCTTACCCGAGATAACCAATGCCCATTATCGGTATCTCTAAACCAGGAATATATTTCTAGCAATGGACGTGTGGTGTCATTGATCCCTCATGATCGTGATCCCTATCACAGATCCTCAATGTGACACTCGTTCCATTCTAAGGGCTTTATCCAATTACTCATAATCAATATTTGAGACATGCAATATGAAACAAGATAAAGAATGTTTTATTCATAAAATTTATTCATAACTAATAAAGAAGTACATGGGTCCATCTGACTCTCAGATTGTCTCTAGGACACCTATGTACTAACAGTATCAAGTTCCAGTAATCTTACAACTTTCTTCTGTGCAATTGTCCTTTCCGTCGACCATTGGTAATTATCTAGGACCTCACATGCTTTAATGTAAGTCTTGTCCAAGATGGCTCCTCCAGGTGATGCATCTATTATATCTCTAGTTTGCCCATTCAACCCATTGTAGAAGGTCTCCATCTAGATCCATTTGGGTATGCTATAATTAAGGCATCTCCATATTAATTCCTTAAATCTATCCCAACTTTCATATAGCGTTCTCCTTCAAATTGCTAGAACATTCTTATATCATTCCTCAATTGAGCTACCTTGGTGGGAGGGAAGGATTTGATTAAGAATCTTTTAGTCAATTCCTCCTATCTTCTAATTGAATCAGTCTCAGTGCCTCAGATATGACTCCTTGTATCTTAAAGCTATCTGCCACATCCATGAAATTCTTGAGGTGAAGATGAGGGTCTTCACTAGGCATTCCACTGAATTGACCAATAGTTTGAAGCATGTCGAACATAACTAGTTTAAACTCAAAATTGATTGCTGCAACTTCAAGTTGCACAATAGAAAATTGAAGATTGTTAAGTGCTAGCACTCCATGTGCCCTAATTGAGATTTCAGCCTGATTTGGTCCTCATCCATCAACACCAAATCCTATTACTCTCGCTGCCATGTCAGTTATTGTTGTATCAATGCTTTGTCTCTGCTGCCTCTTCCTAGCTTAAAGTGTTATTTCAATTTTTTGATCAAAATACATTCCTAGTTGGTGAGGGGGACTGTTCATATACTAGTTACAAAACCTGAAAACATAAAGAAAAGAGATTAAATATCATTTCACAAAGAAGCTAACTTTATAAGTTTTTCCCAGTAATAGCGCCAAAAACTTGTTGTGCAATTGTATAACTCTTTTATCAATCACACATTAACGCAAGTACATGTGTTAACAAGTAATGTAGGATGTGTGAGTCCAGTTTTCGTTCCCACGGAGAAAACTATAAAGTTTTGTGAATTAAGAACTAAGAACTAAACTAATACTAATTACTGACTAATTACTAAACTAAGCTAAAAGTAAAGTCAAAGTAAACTAAGAGTGCACTCAAGAACAAATAATTCAAGTATCAAATTAGATTGGAGTCAATTTCTCAAATATTGCAATTTTACCAGAATGATGTACAATGCTACGACAATCCTTCATCAATAACCAGAACACTCATGTTTGCAAAGGGCTCTCACTAATAGTACATGTATACTAGCTTCCATGTCTCTATGGTCGCATAGTTATGAATCCATTAAGTGCAAGTTCTATGTGATTTTATGGTGTGAATGATCTATTTACCCACTATTAACTAATTTTAATTAGCTAATGCATAATGTTTAATAACTTACAGGTTAACCTATATCTCTATAGCAGAAACCTCATAACACTCTCAACTCTCTCTTAATGAGTTTACAAGATTGAGACAATTTAACACTTTATTAAATAACTTAATGGAAAATTACACAACAAAGTTTAGGCAAACTGATTACATCACAGTACGGATACTCTTTCATCCAATCATAGACAATTTATCTCATACTTGAGTAAAAAGGAACAACAAACAAAGAAGAAAGAAGTAAAGAAGAGGAAAGATACATGGAAACTAAGGTAAAGAAAGACAGAAGCGTTGTTGCAACTCTGCTCTTACAACAACTCCACTCGCCGCCACTTTCCACCATTTCTCAGCCACCGGAGTAGCGCAGAGATCAATCAAATGAATGATCTCTCTACTGAACCATAGCTTTGCCCCTTGACCTGTTAGATCTTTATCAACAAGATGAGTTGAAGTGTGTTTCTGCATCTTTATTTATAGATGTGGCCGACTTGGGCTCCAAGTAATTATTTGAATTTGAATTTGCTCATAAATAGTCTTCCAATCTAATCTTGATTGATCTTTAAGCTCAAAATTCTGATCTTGTTTGTTAGATATAAGGATTTTTTAGGATATATGTTTATCCCTTAATTTTTGCAACCTTTTTATATTTATCCAGTGTTGTAGCTCTCTTTGTATAGAAAATGGTGACTTGGGCGCCAAGTAGCTTTTTAAATTTGATTTCCTTATAAAATAACTTCTGACGAGGATGAATGTTTATCCTTTAACTCAATTTATCCTCTTGTTAGCTGAATTTTAGGAATTAGAAGTGATATATGACTTATCTTTATCTTGGGCAACTTCCTTATCCTGATTTAGTGCTTTAATGTCCTTATCTTTCTATTTGAATTTCAAAAGTTAGTTACTCCTTGCACCGTCAACGCACCGTTTCACTTAAGCCCAATTGCTATAGCTCTACGAATCTGATCTGCAATAAAAATAATGAAGACAGTGAATTGCTCTAGCACTCGAAATAACATCAAATATCAATACTTAGTATATTTCTCAATCAAAACATAAAGAGACAAGATTAATGCTAATATCATGCAATTTTAAGGGAACTATGATATAATATGGCATCAAATCATGTAAATAGAGCCTAAAAATAACTCTCCACAAGAGAGTTATCAGAAACTCAACTTTGTTTAAGTTTTCATGATGATTTAATAAAGTTAGGTTTTTGGAGAAAATGTGAGATTATGATTTATGAGTTTGAGATGGTTTTGATGATGATTTTGTGTTGTTGATGATATAGTGTTGAACCAAGTGACATCTTGGTTGAAGAGCATCCATTGGAATCTTCCTTGGATCAAGACCTAGTCTCTTGAACACTACAAAAGAGAGTAAGTGTTAAAAGAGAAGTTTATGATGAAATTCTAGCCATTGACTTGATATTTCATGTGTTATTGTCCACATGCACACTTATGGAATATGTTATCCTAGTGTGGAAAATGGTGGTTGTCTCTTTGATATAGAGAAAAACTTGGAACGAAAGTCTATAAGGAGTGATGAATGTGCATCGTAGTATTAAAATATAGTATGATGCATTATAAGATAAATGATGAATGGCAAATGATAAATGATATGGATGTATGTGTAAGATGTATCTCTGGCCAGTAGATTATATGTATGTATGCATTTACTTTCCCTGGAGCCAGCCCTTGAGGAACTCCTTGAGGTCAGAGGCCTAAGAGACATAACACTATATGGATCTTTCTTGAAAGTATATTGCATGTATGGACTTTCCATGGACATAGCACTATGTGGATCTCCATGGGGCTTAAGGCCTAAGAGACATAGCACTTTATGGATCTCTCTAGAAAGGATCATACTAGTATGGACTTCCTTGGAGCTAGTCCAAAGAGGACCTCCTTGTGGTCAGATAACTAAGAGACATAGCACTATATGGATCTCTTAGAAGTTCCATACGAGATGATAAGATGTATGATATGCTATGCTTATTTTATTGCTGATGCACAAGAAGTGAACTTAAGGGTGGAGTGATCATCTAAGGACCATTAGTTTACTAATATTTTTATCTCACGCCGTGGTGGGAATTACATTTCAGGTACCAACAACCATGGTGTTGGAGCATCACATGGCAAGAAGCCAGTTTGAGCACGATTGTATAGCGTATAGATACTGATTACTATTTCGATGTAAATGTAATCAGATTTTGAAGGAATTACATGACATGATGTATCTGATGAGGTTATAGCTTAGTTATACACATTTTGTATAAGTCTTAAAGTACATTTGATAGAGGATCATGTATAGGGCTTATGTAATCACAACTTTTAATGATGTATATGTATTTCAGATTGTGACAACGTGTAATGAAGTTATATAAGATGTTGTACATTGAAGAGATTATGATGATGTACATTTTTTGTGTAAGAAATATAAATATTGATATTTTACTTGAGATGCAAGTCATATAAATGAGAGCTTATGCAAATAGATTGACAGGTGATTCAATAAGGCATGAGATATGAATGTTAAAGTGGTAAGAATAGAGGTATTACCATGAGAAGTATAAGTAATGAGAAATGTCTAAGTTGAGATATTAAATTAGATGATGGTCTCTCTTAGTACATGATATGAGTTATTAAAATGAAAGTGTATAAGGGCCTGTTTGGTGTGACGTATAAGGCATGATAGTATAAGCTTATACTATACGTTATGACATTTTCAGTTGTTTGGTGTGACCATCGTATAGTATAAGCTTATACAGCAGAATCCCTTAATACATCAAAACGATGTATAACTTAATCCGGCCCAAGGGAGAGGGATAAGGCCTGATAAGAGATTGGTGTATTAACATAGTTGACCAATGTAATTCTAAAAAATTAATATATTATTTTAATGTTAATCTATTAAAATAAAAATTAATTTTTCAATACATTAATTTTAAAAATACTGAATATTTTTATTTTTATAAAATTTTTATATTTTGGACACATTGATCATTAAATTTTTAAAAAAATTAATATCATATGATATTTTTTGAAGAATTATATAAATTCTTTATTAAAAGATATTTTTATTAAAAGATATTTTTATTAAAAATATTTATTTTTATCCTATATAGTATTATATAATGCATTACCAAATACTAGATGATATTATCTTAATACAATATATTATTTTATACAATACCGTGCCAAACGCTGGATAGTATTAAAATTCAATCAGGTCTTATACTATCAGGTCTTATACTATCAGGTCTTATATTATCAGGCTTTATCATATACTATGCACCAAACATGCCCTAACTTATGATGTTGTACAAGTTTAATTCATGTACATAAATTTATGCTAGGAAGCTAACTTAGAATGCAAGTAAAGTGATAATTAATGGCTTGATATCTAAGAAATATGCATGTTATGATGCAACTCAAAGAGATGAAGTACACCAATGTATGCTTATCATGTAATTAATAAAATGTTCAACTAGGTACATGAAATAAATATAAGGTTTCCCCAAGTTGGTAGCATGTTACCAATGGAACCTATTTAGGTTCTGGGAAGCGTGCAGTAGAGCGCCAAAGCACGCTAGTGATATGAAAAATGTTTTGTAGAGCGTGCTAATGAAGAATGAAAATACTTGACGAAGAAGCGCTCTAAAGTACGTTACCACTACACAGTCAACGTAAATTATATACCCTTGTGGTTCATGGTATTACCTAATAAGGGATTGTAGGGGTAATATATGACGTTTCCGATCTATGTATGAGTAATGATTAAAGTATTTGAGTTAGTTATTTACCGAATTTATTTATTACTAGAAATAAAAGAAAAGTTTATCCGTAAATCTAATTCAATTACTCTGATTGTAACTGTGCCTAATACCATAATGTATGACAATACACCAGTCATGAACAAGATGTTATCGTAAAATTGTCAGTTTAAACATATCTCCATCAAGAGAAATGCTACTGGTCTCCATCTCATCATGTTCAGAACCCTTTTGATCGGACTTTGATACCACTGTTGAGACGGAGTCCCTCAAATAGTTTACATGAAAGCACTACCCAATCGGCTATCACGAGCTTTCCGTTTGAACAACTAGCTTTAGTGCCCAACACAACTACCTGGTTGGCACTACACACTTTACCGCTCAGTACACACAAAATTCGATGATATGAAATCTTCCAGCTTACTGCACAACCGTTCAGTCTTATCGGTCGGCAATTAAGTATTACCGGTCGACCAACACATACAATTGATCAGTAATCACCACCCGGTATAAAAACACAGTAGAAATAAGGAAATGTAAAGGATGAGAGATGGAGAGAAAAATACAGCAAATTTTAACGTGAAAACCTCCCATAAGGAAAATGAGTGAAAACCACATGATACTAGTCCAGAAAATCTTCCACTTTGAAATAGTAGGATTACAAAAAAATCAAACTTCCCTAGTAACACTAGAGGTACTCTCAAACTTCACCAACAATAGTGGTAAACTCAAACTTCACCAACAATGGTAGTACATAGATTCTTCTCTACAGGTCTCATACTTAAACTTTTCTTCAAGGGATTTCACACACTCATCTTTGTTGCAGCAGCCAAAACTTCTAAACTTGATTATAAGAGATTTCTTGTGCTATTATAGTGGTGAGGAGAATCCCAACACCTTTTTCTAGAATCATCTTCAAAAATGAGTTGGTTGAACATTCATTGAGTGTAGGAACTACTGGATTTATGCGGAAGCGGTTTAGGACTTAGTACATTGGTATGCTTACCGAATCATCCTTGTTTCACAATTACCTCTTGGTGCGCAGGTCTCGTGTAGAATCTTCCCTTATATGATTCTTCTTCACGAACAGCCCACCTCAGCGCCACAGCACGAACAATCTCCTTGAAGCTGGACTGTGGTAGATCTTCCAGACTATGTCTCAAGGGGAAACGGGAAGTGTGTGGGCACTTTCTTACTTTCAAGGAGATGACCTTACCTCAGCCTCTGCAACCACCAAGTGAAGACCAGAGAGGCTGATGACTGTAAGCGTAAAATATATATGGATTCCAAGAAACCATAACCCTAAGCAGAATGGACTTTAGGTTTCTTGGACTCTTCTTACACTCTAGACCCAATTGGGCTTTAGTGAAAGAGCAAAACCCAACAATCTCCCACTTGCTCTTGAGTACAAACTTGAGCCCAAAGCCCAAGTCCATGTATTCCACTAGTCATCATCAACTGAAATTGTCCCATCCCTTTTCTTAAGCTAGCCTAGGGATCTACCATCTGTTATTAATCAAGGCTCTTGATAATCAACAAATGATTATCTAATTCGGTGTTATTCCACTAAAAGCCCGAACTTGAACTCCAAGATTAATAACGCTTATAACACGAATATGCATTGCGCCTTTGTAGAATGTCTATAATTGATTGACAAGTTTTCTGTAACTTAATCAATTATTTATTCCCTTGACTATGATAGTTTCTCTAATGGATTACATGCACTGGCCAGTGTCTTTAATATCCAAGTACCGAAACATATCAAGGGGACATATCCTACAAATTTCATGTTGTTTATCTCATAAATACCGATAATCAAATAATCTCACTCCCAAAATACCGAGTTATTGGCCGTCAATAGATCGAACCTCACCCGTTGGTAAATCAAAGAATGAAAACTATTTGATTACCTATTTGTAATAAACTCAGAATTAAGAACAATCACATAACTATAGTTAACTGGAGATTTGATACCTTATGACCGAAAAACGACCTTAATCAAATCTCACCTTGATCCTTTCAATGTGAATATTAATTCACACCAATATTTTACAATGATTCGGACAAACCCATTTCATAAAATATTGCAGCCTAAATAAAGTGCCCAACTTTATTTAACAGCTATGAATCTATTCATCAATTGTGAGAACCTATGATCATGTCCTCCATGAACGTATCCATATGATCATATACTCCACAATTTGATTCGGACCTTAATGTTTGTAAATAGTGCGTAAAATAAATAAAAAACTTTATTTATGAAATTCAGAAAATGATTTCATTGGTTCATTGTCTTACTCCAAGAGCACAATGAAACCAATAACTCACACTCGCTTAATGCAAGTATGGGATCCTTCTAAGACCCAAAGAAGTAACATGTCTCTTGAACACAAGTTCAGGCAAACTCTTAATAATTGGGTCTACAAGATCCACCTCTATTCCTATCTTAGTTGAGTATAGCTTGAGGTTGATTTTCTAGAGTCAATATCCACTTGAAATAACTAAATTTGTGAAAACTCAGCTTTTCCAGACTCCCACTAGAGTATACCAGCATATAAGCTCTCGTTCTCCAAAGATACTTGAGTACATGCTTAACAATAATCTTAGTGTTCCTCTTTATCCAGAATGGCACCATCCCACTACTCCCACTGTGTGACAGATGTCTGGTTTAACGCCCAACATGGTATGCACGAGACTACCTTTTGCCAAAGCATAAGGTATCCAACTCATGCATTCTTCCTTCTCAGGAGTCTTTTGTTATTCCTTAGGGAGATGAATTCCACATCTGAGAATTATAGTTCTTCTCTTAGAATTCTCATGTTGAATTTTGGCAAGAGTTTTGTCAATGTAAATAGTCTGAGGTGATGCTAACAACTTTTTCTTCCGGTCTCATAAGAGTTTTATACCAAGAATATAATTGGCTTCCCCGGTACTTCCATACCAAAACACTAACTTAGCCAACTCTTTATGCTTGATATTACCTCCATGTTGTTTTCAATAAGGAGCATATCATCTACATAAAGTACCAGGAAAAACTATTGTCTTCCGTTGGATCCTTTACATACAAATACACATCATTCATCAAGGTTCTCTCAAAATCAAAATTTTGATAACCTGATAAAAACTGATGTTTAAAGACCTGGACGCTTGCTTAAGTTCATGAAATAGACCTTTACAACTTGCATACCATGTGTTTCTGCCCATTTTCTATAAACCTTTTTGGTTGTTGTATGCAGATATCCTGACATCCAACTCCCAAAATTAAATCTCATAATTAAGACTTATAGCAGCAACTAAGAGAATCTTAATAGACTTAAGCATGACTTCTGTAAAAAATTACCTTCAAGCTTGTTTTGAAGGTTTTCACCTTCCTGTCTATCCTCTCTTTGCCTTTTATGTCCTCATGCACCTTGTGAATTTTACCCCTCTTGGTGCCTTTACTAAGGACTGAACGGAGTTGAAATACAAGTATTCCATCTCATTGTTCATAGCTTGAGCAACACTTGATCAACAACATCTTCTAGTGCATTATAGTAACTAGTAGGATCAATGTCACTTAACAAGAGACGACTTGAAAGTTAACAATGTTCTCTCCCACTACGAATGTACTGCACTAGACCTTGTGTATTTATAGGTAAAACAAAGAGTGGGTCAAATGGTGGATCTTCAATTTTTTGAGGATCCAATTATTCTTGATATTGTTCCTCCACATGTGATACTAATATTTCTACTAGTTTCACTTATATATTATCATGTTGAGTTTCCAATTACGGTTCTCTTGTTTGTTCACCTAAAGATATATTTATCCCCTCTTGAACAATCAAGGGAACAGTGGATGAAGCTTCTAAAGATTATGGAAATTCTTGTTCTGAGATAAATCTCTTCAAGAATAACCTTACTTAAGAGCTTATAATTTCTCATCTAGTCCTCCTTTAAGAAAATCATGTGAGTGTTCAATTAGATTATCTTGTCCTTAAGACTAAATAAGAAATCATCCCTCGTTCTCTTAGGGTAGCCAAAAGATATGCACTCTTCCATACAAGATTCCATCTTATTTGACTGCTGTTGTAGGACGTGTGCCGTAGCACCCTAAATCCGAATATGGTTTGAGCTGGGCTTGCACCCTTTCCATAATTCCTTAGGTGTCTTTACAACAAACTTTGATGGAATCAAGTTAAGAAGGTACATTTCCTTTTCCTAGGCATCTCCCTTGAACAACATTGGCAAAGATGAATAACTGAACATGATCTTCACCAAGTCTAGAAATGTTTGATTTTTGCATACTGCAACTTCATTCAACTAACGCGTTCCTAGAGTTAACAGTTACGAAAACTATCCCCTCTTAAACCAGGTAAGACCTGAACTTATCAGACAGGTAGCCAACACTTTAGTCAGACCAAAGTATTTTGATTTGAACACCTAGATGCTTTTTTGCCTCAGACTTAAACCTCTTGAAATTTTCCAAAAGCTTTAGACTTATGGCGCACTAGGTTCATCTGTCCAAATCCAGAGTAAACATTCATATAATAAAGTACTCATCATCTCTTCTGGCTTGAACGCTAATTGGTCCACATACATTAGTATGTACCAGTTCCAGTTGAATAGTTGCGCAAATCTTTTTGGCCTTGTAGGATTGCTTGGCCATTTTACCTCCCAAATAGGACCAACATGTAGCTTTTAGTTAAAAGATTCTTGAACTTTCAGTCCTTCTTTTAACTAAACCATGTTTCCTATTTGAGGTAATCTGACTCAATCATAAAAGCCAAAAATATGTTTCACTTGAAACTTTAATTTCTTTGGTGAAAGTTCTTGTTCATCATCCTTTCCATTCAACACAATAAATTTAGGGGTATAGGACAAAGGTAATAAAGACTATTTGAACAATGTACTAGAACAAACAAGACGAATATGAACTCCGAAATGTAACTGAGGAATCAATTGCATTGTCAAACCATGTTTTAACCAAAACAACTAACAATAATTGAATTCCTCTTGAAATTTGGAACAAATAAACAGTCACCCAAAACCATAGTCTTATAAATAACTTGTCCTACTGCAAATGCAGACACAAGTTTCCATTTTCAAGCTTAAAATATCTATGGTCATTGCTGACAGGTATGCCATGTTTGAACTACTGCAAAGAGTAACAAACATAATCAGTGATTCCTGAATCAATAATTCATTCACTGATCAGGCCTTGATATACCCATGTCTAGTTCTTTTCATCACCTCTGGGCAATTTTTCTTTCAGTGTCCCTTCAGTCTGCTCTTGAAGCACCTGCCTTGCGGCTTCTTCATAGCAACTGGTTTGACAATTGATCACTAAGTTATTTTGTTCTTGTTACCACCCTTGGATTTAACAAGACTTTTAGCAAAACCTGCGTTGACTTTTAGCAGCTCTGCTAGACACAACAAACATGTCATTAAGAGTCCGAAGCATCTCTACTCCACTCTTAACCATGTGCATTTGCTTATGCAAGTGTTTGGAAAGACTGGCGAAGACATAATAGCGAACTACCATATTTGTCCTTTTCCAATCTGAGTATTGCGTCCTTAGACGCATCCTCTGCAGGTTGCTATGACCCTTGTACTGTCAGGACAAATTTTAGCTTTCATGTTTTAGAGTAGTATCAAAAAATTATTTTCCACTTAGTTGGTACCATCTAGAGGTTTTTGACTCAAAATCATTTCTAAGATATTTTCTGAAAAGCATATAAAGTACACAATTACAAACAAATAATGCAATAAACAAATGAAGTACAAGTAGATTCTCATAACTACTATTGTTTATTGTTAACAATCCTTTAGTTTATCTTTACAAGACTTACATTGGGCAAGTCACTTGTAAAAACTAAAATTGTTGTTTGGGCCTTCGGTGCCATTACTAGAGCCTCGTTGGGAGGGTTAATAACTTTACCAAAGTTGAATGTAGTTAACCATTGTTTAATTTCAAAATTATCTTTAGTATCTAAGCATTGCCGACATTGGGCTGTACTATACTATACTAAAATTTTGAAATTATTAAGGTCCAATCAAATAAAATCCAGTCATGCTTATCCGTTGGGGCTTCACATGACCATTTATTAATGGACCCACAAATGGAGCCCGCAGGTTTTAAAATTAATTAATTAATTTTAAAACCTTTCACCCATTCAATATTTTTATTTGAGAATTTTAGAAGCTTAGTTGAATTTATTGTTTAATTTCAAAAATATCTTTAATAACTTAATATTGTAGACGTTGGGCCGTACAATACTTTATTAAAATTTTGAAATTAGTAAGGCTCAAGAAAATCCAATCATGCTTATCCGTTGGAGCTTCACATGATTATTTTATTGATCGGCTCACAATACGTTTGGAGGTTAAATTAATTTCTTAATTTAAATCTCCTCCCATAATTATTTAGGTCCAATCTAATAAAATCCAATCATGCTTATTCGATGAGACTTCATATGATTATTTTATTAATGATTCTATAATGCGCTTGAAGGTTAAATTAATTTCTTAATTTAAATCTCCTTCCATTCAACATAAGCAATTTTTCCAATTTTCAAGAATTATTTAATTGAGAGTATCCTTTGTTTGATTTCAAAAACTATGTAAGCAAGAGCGTCGATGAACATGCATCACTTAGCTTATCTGAATTTTGAAATCATTAAGGTCCTAAAATCCGGTCATGATAGGCAGCGTGTGCTTCACACAATCATGATACATGATTGTGGTATGCAGCGTGTGTTTAACACATGACTATTTTAGTAGACCCACAAATTACTCGCAAAATAAAAGAATTCTCTTAGGAAATTTTCTTAATTATTTTTCTAGATTTTAAATCATCCAAATAGCTGATTTAATTATTAATCTAGATTGCAACAATCATAATAATTATCATTTATGAGAATAATTTGAAATCAAAATAATTTCCGTAACGATTATTTGTCTTGATGTTAATTATCCAAAATTAATTAATTCAATTATTAATCTAGATTTTTAACAAAAATCATAATAATTATTAATTAAATTTTTAGGATAATTTAAAATCAAAATAATCCCATAATAACTACCATACTAGTCGTTGAAGACATAATAGTTATTATGTTCATGTAATCATACAAGTTATGCAATAATATGGCACCACCTATTCTATATGGCATGTTATCGCAATAAAGCATGTTATCAATCATATAAATCATCCAATCATACAATTAAGGCAATTAATTATAATAATATCTTTAATCCATGGTTTCCTAAAAATATTAAAATTACAGAGTAATCAAATAGGAAACTTTGCGGCTGATTGCTCCTTTCCTATAGTCTATAGGTTCTGTTTCAAGTCTCTTTATGGTTTGGGCCCAAAATACCAACTTTTGGCTAGAAACCCTAAGTCAACATACAGGAACCCTAGCCGTCACGTCCATTACACCGTCACCTGAACTCATCTCAGCACGAAACTCCAGGGGAAGGACCGCCTTGAAGATACGAGTGCACCGCCGCCGGAACCACCCAAAAATGTGGTCGGACGCTCCCTCACGCTCTCATTCTTTGCCGGAGAGTGACGACCACTCGCATCCGCTTGTGGAGGCGCGTTGAGTCTCCGGTGGCGGAGATTCACCCATCGTTGCCTTCGTATTTCCGTCCTCTTTCCAACCATATATAGATCGCCCCATTCTAAGATCGGAAAGTCCTCGAAAAGTCTCTAACAGTGCTGACTGCGTATCTTCCTCGCGGTTTCTCGATCTTGAACTTTTACAAAATTTGAAAAAATACACAGAAATTCCGAAAAATAAATAAAAACATCAAGGAGGAAACCTAATCATATGGAATTAACATCCTTGTTACAACCCAAGAAAATACAAGGAAATTTCTACCATGGATTAAAGCCAAAACCATATAAAGAATAGATTTTTAATGAAAAGAATACTCATGCAAATATTTGAATAACAAATATAGAATCCTAGGTGCCATATTTTACGAAGCAAAACTAATTACACGAATAGTGAAACTAGATTCACATACCAATGTACAGCCAAGGCTCTGATACCAATTGTAGGAACTATTGGATTTATGCGGAAGCGGTTTAGTACCTAGTACATTGGTATGCTTACCGAATCATCCTTGTTTCACAATTACCTCTTGGTGCGCAGGTCTCGTGTAGAATCTTCCTTGTATGATTCATCTTCACGAACAGCTCACCTCAGCGCCGCAGCACGAACAACCTCCTTGAAGCTGAACTGTGGCAGATCTTCCAGACTATGTCTCAAGGGGAAATAGGAAGTGTGTGGGCACTCTCTTACTTTCAGGAAGATGACCTTACCTCAGCCTCTACAACCACCAAGTGAAGACCAGAGAGGCTGATGACTATAAGCGTAAAATATATATGGGTTCCAAGAAACTCTAACCCTAAGCAGAATGGGCTTTAGGTTTCTTGAGCTCTTCTTACACTCTAGACCCAATTGGACTTTAGTGAAAGAAAACCCAACAGTGGTTGTTAGACATTCAGCCATGCACTCATAAATGCGGTGCATGCCAAGCCTCCAAGCATTAAATGGAGAACACACCCCAACATTCTCCAATAGTGAAACCATGACTCTAGATTCAACAACCCAAGCTCATTGTGATCTAACCTTACGCTTTGGTGAAGGTGATGAAGGATCCATGGTAAAGAACTTCTTAGCTTTGATATTCATGTCTATTTTTGTTTGCTTGCTTATGATGCTTTGTTTTGGCCCCACCAATTCATGAACATTGCTTGCTAAGTTGCTTCTTATTTACATATCTAGAATTATTGATCCCTTATATATTGCATTTAATGAATGTTGATTGGAGATATAAACAGTTATTATTACTTTAAAATTTTGGATGCACGCATATCCACATATTACAAGAAATTGTTGAATACACAACATTTATAATCAAAGGCTTAATACTAATTCCTTGTGTAAGGTTCATTATGTAACAGACTGTTTCAGTTGCATGAGCCAGTAGCCTTTTTTCTTTTGTACAAAATGCTAAACGGTGACTGTCCTGTAGCAAGAGATTATTGGGTGCATTTTAACATATGCCATTTTTTCTCTTTGGCAGTCTCCACCATTTGGAGTGTCTCTTCTCATTGCTGGGCCATGATGAAAATGGACCAAGTTTGTAAGCATTTGTTCCTTCCATTAATTAATGTCTACTTGTGGATAATGTAATGGGGTTGTCCTTTTGGCTTGTTTTCTGTGTTTAGCCATTGATAACATGAACTTAGTAAGTAAAGGACTCAAATAGCATATGTCACATACTCACATATAAAGGTAACATCTATATATCTTAGCATAAGTCACATACAAAGCTCAAATAGTTTTATGTAAAATCACTATTATTTGATCTTATATTTAATGTGCTGAGTTGGCATTGATTTTGAATGAGTTGTCAGCTTGTGTTGAATCTATCCCTAGTAAGAATTTCTCGGGAACACATTGCCTTACTTTCACAAATCAACGGAACAAGTAAGAAGGAATCTAGTTTGTCATGCAGCTAAGAAAGGAAGGTGAATTCGTAAGCTAATTAAATAAAGAGAGTGGTCCATTCAATAATTTTGCTGAACAAGAAAATGGGAATGTTAATGTGATTTATCTTAATCACATTGTCTATCTATATATATGTGTGTGTGTGTGTGTGTATTGGAGCTGGAAGATGATATTAAAGATAATGTTTGTGTAAATTCAAGTGATGCTTTCTTTGTTTTGTGTTGGATCAGTTCGGTGCTAAGTTAAACCTTCCAAACCATGCCTTCATGTTGCACAATATTGCTTGGCATTATACTTTGTTGCTATGCTATTGAAGCTAAACCAGTGCATACAGCAAAGCTGATAGTAAATGCTTCTCATGCATCAGGGAGGAAAATCCCTGAAACCTTTATGGGAGTTTTCTTTGAGGTTAGCTATAAACTTACATCAAGAGACTAATTTTGTTACTTTTACTTTTCTCCTTGAATGCTACTTCAACATATTTTCATGTTTGGTGGATTATAATCTTATCTGTGACTAAACTCTTGAATTTGTTTTGAAGGAGATAAATCATGCTGGTGCTGGAGGATTGTGGGCAGAGCTTGTGAGCAATAGAGGTCATTTTCATATCCACTAAACTTGTATTGTTGAAGGTGTTGATTTTTATTAAGACAGAATTTGTGTTTCAGGTTTTGAATCTGGGGGACAAACTGTACCCTCAAATATTTATCCTTGGTCCGTTATTGGAGATGAATCATCCATACTTGTATCAACTGATCACACCTCTTGCTTTGAGCGTAATAAGATTGCCCTGAGAATGGAAGTACTATCTAACAGCCCCTATGGTGTTGGTATATCTAACCCTGGTTACTGGGGCATGGTGAGACTAAATATCTCATATAATGTCACATTTTAATATACATACATACATACACACACACACACACACACACATATATATATATATATATGTATATATAAAATTACTAGCTACTTGTACTAATGCTTCTACTTTTTATTTTCAATCAAGATACTTTGTAACTTGATAACACTTTGTTTCTATGTTCAGAATATTGAGCAAGGGAAGAAGTACAAAGTGGTGTTCTATGTTCGCTCAATAGGACTAATTGGCCTAAAAGTTTCACTAGTGGGATCAGATGATGGTGTAAAACTGGCTTCAACTGACATCAAGTTGTTGAGACTCTCTACACTTAAATAGATTTTCTTTTGCATTTATTGAGTAATAAGTAATAAACAAGTGATTCATCTATGTTGTAGGAGTGTTGGTGTAAATGGTTCCATGTGGGAAAAGGTGGAGACTGTGTTGGAGGCCAAGGGAACAAATCATGATTCAAGTCTTCAAATAACAACAACCAACAAAGGGGTGTTATGGTTGGACCAAGTGTCAGCTATGCCCTTGGACACATATAAGGTTTTGTTCAAGTGATTTGACTCATTTGAGTAAAAGGGTCAATGGCTACTGTTATTGGTACTTACTTCAATGTCCAATAGTTTCATTCTTTTCTTGGCACAGGGACATGGTTTCAGAAAGGACCTTTTTCAAATGGTGGCAGAACTGAAACCAAGATTTTTAAGATTTCCGGGTATAATTAAAATTAAATTTCTAAAGTTACAAGGACATGTTTTGAGCATAATGCTTTTTTTTTTTTCATTACACTGCAATAGGTGGTTGTTTTGTTCAAGGATTATATTCAAGAAATGCATTTAGATGGAAAGATACCATTGGACCCTGGGAGCACAGACCTGGACACTTTGGTGATAATTGGGGTTACTGGACTGATGATGGATTAGGCTATTTTGAAGGTCTACAAGTAGGTACCTCTTTTTAGTTATTTAGTTCTATTAACTTGAAATATGTGGTTTGTTTTGTAAATTATGTTACTTATTTTTCTTAAGCAGCTAGCAGAGGACCTTAATGCATTGCCAGTATGGGTATTTAATAGTGGTATTTTTCCTTGTCCTAACTTTGTTTTTTTACCAAGTATTGATGAATTTATTTATTTATTTGTTATATTGGTGAATTTGTCTTTGAGGACGAACCTTGGAACAACGGTATGGTTGCTCTGTGATCAAAATGTCATGGATTCGAGTTTGGAAAACAGCTACCCTCAACTGTCACAAGGCCTTGTGCACTCGGGTTTACCCTTTTTTTATTAGTGACTTTGTCTTTATTTTCTACTTGAATATCTTTTTTATAGGTAACAGCGTTGCTGAGGAAGTTAATACCTCTGCCATTTCACCCTTTGTGCAAGTATAGTTTTCTTTTTTTCCAACTTAGCCATTTTTCCACCCTTTCTATTTATTTTGTTTTTTCTAATTGGCTTACAAAATTTCATAATTAATGACCATTCTTTCTGAATCTTGATTGCATTTGTAGGAAGCCCTTGATGGTATTGAATTTGCAAGAGGTGCTTCCACTTCAACATGGGGTTCCATTAGAGCTGCTATGGGACATCCTGAGCCTTTTGACTTAAGATATGTTGCTGTTGGAAATGAAGATTGTGCCAAGTTTAACTATCAAGGCATGTGTTTTTAAAAAATTTAAGCATATATGCAAAAAGTTGTTGATTAATTTCTTCATGTCTATTTTAATCAGTGAAAATTTGCTTTACATTACTCAAAACCATTGGTTGTGCACTATTTGTAGGTCCTTGATTGATTCAATTATTCATTTTTTTTCTTTTTTCTCTTTGTATTTTGGATTGACCAGGAAATTACCTTAAGTTCTATGATGCTATCAGAAGGGCCTATCCAGATATAAAAATTATCTCAAACTGCAATGCTACTAAGAAACCCTTAAATCACCCAGCTGATTTGTATGATTATCATGTAATGTCCAACCACAATTTCTTTTATTGGTCCACTTTCCATTATCCTTCTAACACTATATAATGTTTTAATCAGAACTACTCATATACTGCCAATGTAATGTCTAATAATGCTCGAGAGTTTGATCATGCACCACGTATTGGTCCAAAGGTTTGAAGATCCTCATTAAACATTTTTCCATTTTATATTTTAATATGTGTGCTGTGTTTGTACACATGGAAATAGACCCTGTCATGTTAAACTTTTATTTGACCTGGGCATGTAAATTTTGTATGTCTATCTCGTTCTTCGCATGCATTAAATAGACGTGGTACAATTATAATTTGTCAATGAAAAGAGAAATAAACACAAAAATTTCACATGACCTGAAATTTAAACATAAGAGTATCAATTGCAGAGTGTGTGTATATATATATATATTTACAAACTACACTATGTCTGACTGGTAATACACTCTTGAGTAGAGTATTACCGATCAGACATAGTGTAGTTTGTAAGTTTTTAAAAAAAAGTTTGTCAATATAACCCTACTCTATATAATATATATATATATAGGGTCAGGATCATTTTACACCAGTATAAGTTACACTCTCAATCTTGTCCGTTGATCCCACTTATATCTAAGGGCTCTAATTTTTTAGTAATGTGAGCCATTGGATACAAGTGGATCAAAATTCAAGATTGAGTGTAAGACTTCTGACTCTTATATATATATATATATATATATATATATATATATATATATATATATATATATAGATGAATGTTCAAGCATTTTAGATATTTTCAGGCTTTTGTAAGTGAGTATGCTGTGTCTGGAAAAAAAGCTGGAAAAGGAAACCTTTGGGCAGCAGTAGGTGAAGCTGGGTTCCTTATTGGATTAGAAAAGAACAGGTTTACTTGAACTTCTTAGTAACTTCCAATTGAGTTCACTGCTTTGTAAGTTACCTTAATCTTTTCTTGTTTTTTTTTTGCCTTCTTTGATGCAGTGATCTTGTCAAAATGGTTAGCTATGCACCACTTTTTGTTAATACCAATGATAGGAGGTATTAATTGGTGTTTGCCATGAAATTTCAATAATCTTCCATTCATTTTTTTTAACATATATATAGAATAAGCATTATTTGATTTCTGTGATTAGTTGGAACCCGGATGCAATTGTATTTGATTCTCACCAGAGTTATGGGACTCCGAGCTATTGGGTGCTTAAGCTTTTCAGGGAATCAAGTGGAGCCACATTTCTAAATTCAACCCTTAAATCAACATCTACTAGACTTGCTGCATCTGCAATTTCCTGGAAATCTTCTCAAGATAATAAGTTTTATTTGAGAATAAAGGTAAAGGGGTTCTTATAATGTGACAAAAAAAAAAGTGATAAAAATTGAAATTCCTAGTGATAAAAAGAGTGACACCTAAATAATGTTTGAGCAGAATAGCATAGCTTATTTTATTTTTGGGCCTTAATTCAGTTATTAAATTTTTTTTATCACAATGGAACTAATTCATGACTTGTGAAGGTTGCAAACTTAGCAAGCAATGAAGTGAATCTTAAGATTTCTATTAAAGGGTTGGAGTCAAGTGTGAATTTATCTCAGTCAACAAAAACAGTGCTAACATCATCACATGCAATGGATGAGAATTCCTTCTCGGAACCCAAAAAGGTACATAAAGCAATTTTTCTTTATTTGTTGTAGCATGTGGACTTTTTGTGTATGAACATGATGTTCATTATGTTCTTTGTTCATATGCATGTGCAGGTGGTGCCACATGAAAGTACACTTCAGAATGCTGGCGAGAAAATGAATGTCAAAATTCTCCCTTATTCAGTGGCATTATTTGATATGTTAATGTAATCAAAGATGACCACTCAAGAAAATAAGTTGGAAAATAAAAGGGAGTTATTCCTCTTTTCCTTTTTAGCAGTGATGGGCGTGGAAACTATTTATTACAATTAAGTGTGACCATGTTACTCATATATATAAATTTAAATGTTAGATATATAATCGAAACCTGTAGACATGAATTGGATAATCTGAGTGTTTTAAAATGTTGCGATAGATTACTCTATCTATCTATCTTTATCTACCAATATCCAAACACTCTTCGATCAGAATCTCAAGAGGAAAGAAAAAGATAAAAGTTAGTTGAGTTTCTGATCTAATGGTGTTTCAGAGTGGTAGGCAAAGGTAGGTAGAATAAATACCCCTAAAATGTTTTAAAAAGATAAGTAAATTGTTAAACATTCCATTTGAGTATTGATAGATCAAAAGTTATTAAAGTGACATTTTTGTTTACATGTTATATGTTATAGAGGTTTGCATTTGTCATTTAACATGACACAACAAAGTTTCCTACACATACAACATTTTATGGGGCCCATATTTTTTTTGAAGAAAAAAAAAAACTACGACACGCAAAACGAATCTCTATAACATTACACAATCACTTTTCTTACAACATAACCCTTATAAAACCCTATGTTATAAGCTTAAAAGTAACAATAAAATTGTTGTTCCAATTCATAAAGGATGATTCGAGCAAGTATCTTTAGGTTTCTCCAGCTTAATGACTAGAGGTGGCAAAATAGATCCAACCCGTCAGGTGAGCCTGTTTAACCTTTCAATTATAATTGGATGAGCTATGAATTAAAATCCTTCAACTCATCATAATAGTATTAGGCCTTCGTGGTCCTGATCCTGAGATGCTTCAATGACTTTTTTTGCGTCAGATTAATGCAAAATATGACTCATACTCAACATTGAAGACATATGTATTATTTTGCAACAGTTCAGGGCTTACCCAACTTTTCTTTGCAACATGATAGAGAGATTAATTAAAGAAGATTAAGTTATTAATACAAACATAGCCTTTTGCTTAAAAACATAAGTTCAGAGTTCTTAATTTTTTGTCATTTGGAGCTATCTGAGATGGAAAAAATAGTTTTCATATGCTTTTGATACTTTATTATTGCTTATATTATAGCAGGATAAGAAATGTTTAGACTTCTGTTTTATCAATAATTAAAGAGCATATTTTCACAAATTAGGTGATGCTGTAATCATTTTTCGATGAACCTTTGTTGAAGGAGCCCAGTTAGTTAATTTTATCACCCCAATGTTAGTGGTAGATGCTAGACCTAAACTTAGACTAATTTCAGTACTAAATCCATTTTTTCTAGTACTCTAGAAGTTTTCTGACTTTATGTTTTTCACAATTAAAATAATATATCCATTATCTATGTTTATAGGATGAGTCAGAAAGGAAGAAGCTTTCTTTCATATTCTCATACATCAATCATCTTATAAAGTTCAAAGATCAGCATTCCATGGACGGTGTTTCCTCTGTAAAGGGCCACAAAGTCCCCAACATTCTGCATCATAAATTTTCAACAATGTTTGCTGTTTCTGAATCAAAAAGGCTGCCAGTGGAAAAGATTGATCTTTGACTCTTTTCTCTTACGAATTTCATTTTGTTTGGTTTACGCTCTTTCACAAGGCCAAATGGGGCCTAGGGTACGAGAAGAGCCAATAAAACCTACCGTATGAAATTACTTCGACAATATTCACAGTTCCATGTAATACTCACTAAAAATTGAAACATGCAAGAACACAAAGTTAAAGCATACCGTACGAAAATATATGAATATAACAAGGGAAAACCCAAGCTTGTCCATAAGATAATTTTGCCCTCTTTATGGTGCCCAAAGTTCGTGGACAATTATCTCTCAGTATAGAACGAATTATCTCTATTATTGTGGCGGCACTTCCATATTGAATAGCCGTCAACCTATGTTTGACCAATCGCAGTAGAGTAAAAGAACACAAATGCAAAGAATTTACAAAAACTAATAGAGAAAACTCATCGTAAAAATCTTCACTCTATTTATTTATAGAAAACATAAGGTCACGATTCAAAAGACACTTATTCGACTACGAAATGACACACATTTTAAAATCAAACTTCTTATTCATAAAAATAATTAATTTAAAAATTAAATCCAACAGTCTTAATGCTTTGTAGGTCCAATTGCACCTACACATTTAACGTTGAGGAAATTGTGTATAGAACATGTAAAAAAGGTTACAATATATAGAGAGACTAATAAGATGAGGAAACTAATAATTATAGACAATAACAATATCTGCAACAATTTCGACCTGACTACACGGACATAGCAAAGGATCAGAGGATGAGTGTAATGGCCGTGAGACAACTCTATGAGCATTTGGGTTGCAAAATTTCATTCTAAAAAAACATGTTTTATGCCACTCTTCCTGTTCCTCTTAAATTTCCTGATTTGAGGCAGAGGAAGCGAAAAAGATAGATGGATCATTTTTTAGTCTGTTTTTTAGTCATTGACTTTTGGTGTAGTGATGTAAAAGATTGCTATCCAACCCTTCTAATGGTAGGATATTTAGGTTATTCTTTGTAATCTGCATAATTCGAACCATATTTGTTGTGTTAATAATCATATGGAAGTTACTATGAAATTAGCATCACACATAAATTGATATGGATACCCAAATTATTTCGAGAAAAGAAGGTAGAGTTATATCATGTTTAGTTGTTCACTAGTGTTGAACAAGCAGTTTAGAAGACTCTTGTTGGTGTAAGAGAGGTGGAAAATTCATACTTTGATTTATATAATGTCACAAACAAAAACTGTTTGGATCCTTAATGATATGACATGATATAGAAATGCTGCTTTCTTTAAAACTTCTCAAGTATCCAATTTGAGGCATTTAACCCTTCAATTCCTCTAGATGAGGATGGGCATGGAAGGTTAGGCCCTGTTTTTTTCTTCATCAACTTCTTCACTTGGAATCCTTGAGATGTTCTCTTTCTAATGGTCATGTGCTTGACATTACAGAAAATTCAGTGTCTAAGGCCAGAAACCGTACTTTCTTTCTTTCTTTCTTTTTTGTACCCTAAAACCTTACATTCACCAAGTGAGTTTGAGACTAAGAAAACATTGTGCACAAGAGACCTAAAAGGTTAAAAGCATAATGACCTAGTAATATCAATGGCATAGACAAATTTTAGATTTTATCAAGAGGAAAGAAACAAGAAAAAAATTTAGAGCAGCACCTTAAAGATCTTTCCAAACATTAAAGTCAGTACTTGAGGCATTATAATTTATAATACTGTCTTGGCATCCTATAAAGAATGTACTCCGGATCTGATCTATGTTCACTAATGCATGTGCTATCCCACTAGGGCTGGTAGCAACAGCAACATCATCCGATCCAATGATCACTTCAGCATAACCATTATCAGGTACCTCGTTGTTCTCTAACTGCAAAAACATTGCAAGCCATAAATAAGAATCTGATGCAAAAATGGTGTTTCATGTTCAACACTGATTTTAATTTGGAAAATAGTTAGTCCTCCATTGCATTACAAAAAGGATCATATAACCTTTGCTCATTCAACTGTGCAAAGTTGAATTGAAGGAAATCTTTATTTCAGTGTGATGCACAAGAAACTATGGCATCCCACATTTATTAGAGACTTGGACTATTGAGAATTGTGATTGCAACTAGTTTTGCATCAAATTGATAGGCTATGCAAACCTTGCTATATCGTTAACCATAGCTAGTAGAAGTAAAAAAAAAAAAGTAGTAAACATAATGAGGAGTAACCAAAAAACAGGTTTCAATCTTTCATATTTGCAATATTATATGAGCATAAATCCATAAACAGTTGAGTTTCAACACTGGCAGGAATAAACAAATTATGTAGCTCATATCCAAGAATAAGCATTCAAGATTTGTTGTTTAGGCAAAGAAACTAAAAAATAGAGCTAATATCTAAATGAATTTTCACTGAAAAGAATATTACTTTGTGTTCTGGCCACAGCAGAAAATATTTCAGTTGATATCACATGCTTGGACATGAATTAACAAGTATTTTAAAAACAGAATAAGAAGCTTATTAATTATCTCTAATATTGCATCATATAAGCCTTCTATTTCTAACAAGTCATTTGTTCAGTAAGCTATTGATCAATCCAATATTCGCATCCATTTGATTATCTTGTGAAAATCTTGCTTTCTAACTCAGGAAAAGATCAGCATGTGTTTGCCATTTCTGCAGTTAACAGTATACTAGCCTTGCATCACATAAGAAAACCAATGATATGGTGCCAAGTCCAACAAAGGATCTTACCCTAAATTTTGTTGCAGCACCCCAAATGACAAGTGTCTCATTACAATCAAGGTGTCTGTGATTTCCTCTTAACATGCCTGGTCGAATTTCTCCAACATGAATTGAAGCACAAGTGACAGCTCCCCCTGCATAGAAGCAAAGATCCTGTTTTAATTCCTAGAACTGTAACACAATTAAAAAACACTAAACACCCTTTTTATTTTTCCCTTCTGTCATCGAAATTTCCACACAAAGCACCTTGTCATTCTCCAGCCAATTCAGAATACAGCATAGATAATTTCAGAATCCACTTCAAAGCACGTAAATTCAGCACCAAAAGGGGAATCAATAAAACAGGAGTTGTAAGAGTTATTCTTACACCGGTGTAAGAGTTAGAAGTCATACACTCAATCTTGATCAGTGATCAACTTGTATCCAATGACTCACATTACTAAAATATTGGAGCCTTTAGATATAAGTGAGATCAACGGACAAGATTAAGAGTGTAACTTACACTGGTGTAAAATGATCCTGATCCTATATAGGTTTAGTGTATGTCCTTTTAAAGGATGTAAGTTATATCCTTTTAATTTTTTATTCTATGTATTTCCAGTAGTACATAGTTATAATATGAAAAAAAAAAAAAAAAAAATTTACTTTCCACATAAGCTGATGTGACTGAGAAGAGAGAAAAAAAAAAAAAATTCATGTTATAACTATGTACTACCGGGAGTAAAAAAAAAAATTCTTGTTAAACTCGACTAGCGAGTGTGAGGTGGAGAAAATTCTCGTACGCAGCCTTATCCTTACATAATTGCAAAAAAGTTGTTTCTTGAATTCAAACTCATGATCTTTCAGTCAAAAAAAAACATTTTTATCACTGCTTCGATTTGCCTCTTTTTAAAGCTAAAAGTTTAAAACTAGAAGGACATAGAGTAAAGAAAACTAAAAGCATACGACCTATATCATTTTAAAACACAAATAATTTTCCATATATATATATGAGTCCCCAACTTCTCATTTTGTAAAAGAGAGAGAGCTACAATAAGAATAACAAATCTTACCTCCAATTTCAGCCATTGGCTAGAATCTAGAATTGTATTCATTAATTAAATAGTAGTTCTAAGAATACAATTGTCATAAACACGTAAGACATAAGACATCTTATTTTTATATCGGTATAAATTATATTGAGGGAGGATCTTTTTTCTTTTTTTTTGGTAAACAAGGGAGGATCTTTTAACTCTAGTTTAATATTAAGAAATCTTACTTTTTGACACAGTTGATTTTCGTTCATCTAACAATTATAATTGGAGAAGGATCCGTTTACAAAATTTTTTTACAAACTTTTGCAAATTGCACTATGTTCTCCCGGAAAAAGATAGTGTGACTAGTGTTTTTCCGAGAGAAAATAACGTAGTTTGTAAGAGTTTATAAATAAAAAAGTTTATAAATATAAACTGCGTCATTATAATTTATTTAAAATTAATAATTAATATAACTCAGAGATAGGAGATAAAGATTGAGACTAGTGAATCTTATAACGTGAAATAAGAGATCCTTCCTCAATTATATTGTATATATAATTATTGTTAGGGATAAAGTTTGGAGATGTAGTAACAAAACCTGAAATGTGAGAAGCGGAGGCAAGGGAGAGAGGATGAAGCAACCAGCCACGGTTGTCTTTTGCAATGACCGGAGTACGAGAATGGAACCTGACCACATTGGCCTTGATGTCGTCCTTGGTTGTCGAATTGGTTGGAAATGAAGGACGAGTCACGTGCATTCGGAGTGAGATCCACGTGACCAACACAAACATGCTCAGAACCAAAGGCAGAGAGTGAGGCCTCTGCAGAAACTGCACAACGTAGGAAGACGCTGTTTTCATGTACACCATTCTTCTTGGTGTTGCCATCCTATCCCTCTCTCTCTCTCTCTCTCTCTCTCTCTCTGCTTTTGTTTTCTCTTTTGCTATCGAAATGGATGTCCATCTTAATTCATCATGATTCTCACCCCGTTTATTGCGTCATACTAACTTCTATGTTAAATTGTTAATGTTTTGATTAGCACATTCTCTAAATAATAATTTTTTTTTTTGAGTAAAGTTGCTGATAAAAAAAAATATGATTTCACCTTTGTTCTTTACAAAAAAAAATATTTATATTAATTATTTTTTAAGAAATAAATTGGTTCTTCGTTGAATTTATGAGGGGCCATATCTTTAAAGAACTGAAATTGTAAAAGATCAAAAGATGACTTAAGACTATGTTTTTTGTCCGAAATCCAAAAAAAACTTTACTGTTAACTTTTTAAGATTTTAAAATTTTGGGAATAACCCTTCAATTTTTATTAAACTATATTATAGTTATGATTATTATCATTTTTTCTTATTACTTTTTATTGTCAATTTTAATATTGTTAGATCAAAATTAAATAAAAAAAACTCGCTTGATATTATGGATTAGGAGAGAGAAAGCGAAACAAAAGTAATTATAATAAGATTTATGATTATCTATGTAAAGTAATTAATAACTTTAAACTTACGATTTATAACCAATTTACACGGAAGAATATGGAAAAATGTTTATTTTTTTTTAAAGGATTGTCATTTCAGTTAAAATTAATATTTTTTATTTAAAATTTATTAAAAAAATATCTCAATTTTTCTTTTATAATTTTCATTGTGACCTCTTTTTCTTACTTAAAATGACACAATTTTATGTATTTTAAAAAAATAAATACTAATCCCAAAAAATATTTCATGCATTATAAGAAGAGAAAAATGTTTGTGCTCTTGAAAGACATAGAATTATGTTATTTTGATTAAAATTATTATATTTTGTTTAGTATTTAAATTAAAAAAACTCACACTCTCTTTGACCATGATTTATATTGGATAATGTTTCTTTCATCATAAAATATAGTAATTTTTTATTAAAATTACATAATTTTATATCTTTTAAAAAGATAAATGTTTTTATTTTTTTTTAACTTTAAAAAAATGTAAATTTAAAAAATTCAAAATAAAATTATAAAAAAAATATATGCTTCATTAAGTTTAATAAAAAAAATTATGGTTAAAAAATATATTTTTAGTCCTTCCAAAAAACTTATGATTTTATAGAGTGATGACTGAAGTCAAGAGGCCATGGTCGATTTTGTAATTTGATCCTCTCTCTTTAAACAAGCAAAAATGTTGAAAGTTGAAACAACCAGAGTTGTTGTTGTGGGTGAGGCAAAATGATGCTGAAGAGAGCAATTCAAAGCTTGAAAGGATTCATATCATCAACAAGAAGAAGTGATGATATTCACATGAAATGGAAACACTTAGTTGGCAATTGTGTCAGAAACATGAGCAGCATCGAAACTGAAAGAACAACAACCTCGTACTCTGTCCCAAAGGAGAAAGTGGATTGCATAGTGATTGGTGCTGGTGTTGTTGGCATAGCAGTGGCAAGAGCCCTAGCACACAAGGGTAGGGAAGTCTTGGTCATAGAATCAGCTCCTACTTTTGGCACAGGCACAAGTTCTCGAAACAGTGAAGTTATTCATGCTGGAATCTATTACCCTCGCAATTCTTTCAAGGTTGGTGTGTCCCTTGCAATTAAAGTTATCATTTTTATGCAACCCCATAAAAAAAATTGTCATCTTTATGTTGTGATTCTGGTAAAGTATTGGATTCATGTAACCCCATAGGGTTATATCATTCATTGACCCATAAGGCAAGATCATTTAAGTTAATACTTGGGAGGGAAAAAAAGGGCAAATCCAAGTGCACAAGTCTCCCCGATTTATGATGGTGAGGATCGATTGTACGCAACCTTATACTTATATTTTTGAAAAGAGGTTGTTTCTTAAACTCGAACCCATGACCTTCTCTGGTCACAAGGAATACCTTATCGTGGCTCCAAGACTCGCCCTTGTACATGGGAGGCAATGTATTAAGAAATCTCATTTTGCATTGGGAGTTCAGGTGAATGCATAAGTAAACATTTTACACTTGGGTAGTTGGGTATAAACATTTGGTTGAATCATTATGCTCTAGTTTTAGTAAAGGTGAAGTTATATGGTTGCTACTAGCAAGCATGATTGATTATATTCCAAGCTCGCTTTAAATATCAAAAGTGAACTGTTGCAGCAAGTTACCTTGGTTTAGGGCTATTCTTTATGCCATATAAAGTGAAAGTAAGGGATAGCTTTCTCTATTAATATTGACTAAAACATTGTTTATATCTTATTATATACTTGTGTCTTTTTGTTTGCTAACCAAAACATGAATGTTTTTTTCCCCATCTTTTTTGTGTAGAATGTAATTCAGTCTGGTTTTGCAGGCCATTTTTTGTGTAAGAGGAAGAGATATGTTATATGAGTATTGCTCCAAGCATGATATTCCTCATAAACAAATTGGTAAGCTTATAGTGGCAACCCGATCTTCCGAGATTCCTAAGCTAAATGATATCTTAAACCGAGGGATTCAAAATGGGGTTCATGGTTTGAAGATGATGGATGGTGTTGAGGCCATGAAAATGGAACCTGAATTGCAATGCGTGAAAGCAATACTATCCCCTCTCTCTGGGATTGTTGATTCCCACTCTTTAATGCTTTCTTTGGTGGTATGCATTTTCTAGCTTCTTTTACCATGTTGTGAATATGGATTAAAACATCCAAATTTGGATTAATTATATCTAATTTGCAATCAACTTTTTGGAATAAATCATTTTCTTTATTTGGAGTTAAATGGTATATTGACAGGAAAATAAACCCCATTATTGGTCTAGGGGGAAGCTGAAAATCATGGAACTACCTTCACATACAATTCAACTGTCATTGGTGGCCATCTTGAAGGAAATGAGATTTGTCTCCATATATCAGAAACCAAGTATCTTAAAGAATGGGATGGGACATCAATTTTGTACCCACAACTAGTACTAATTCCTAAACTCTTAGTGAACTCTGCAGGGCTAAGTGCCCCTGCTCTTGCAAAAAGATTTACTGGCCTACAAAGTGGAGTTATTCCTCCTTCCTACTATGCACGTGGTTGCTACTTCGCGTTATCTAATACAAAAGCCACTCCTTTCAGACATTTGATATACCCTATACCAGAAGATGGTGGCCTTGGAGTGCATGTTACTGTAGACTTGAATGGTCAGGTCAAGTTTGGCCCAGATGTTGAATGGATCGACGGTGTTGATGATATCTCAAGCTTTCAGAATAAGTACTTCCTAAACACTGTTTTTGCATGCTTTTGACTCTTATTTTTTTTATTTCAAGCCGGTTTAATCTGGTTTGAGTTTTGTCGGACCCATATTGGGCCGACTCTCGCAATATTATTTTCGTCATTCCCAGGATTCAAATGCGAGACATTTAGTTTAATGGAACAAACTCTTTGCCACTTGAACTATTAGTTATTGGTTGCTTTTGACTTCTTAGTGTCTTGTTCTTTGGCGTGTCCTATCTGCTTCACATGATCCATGGCATCTTGTGCTCTTGTGTCCGAAATGGTTCAATTCCATGGTTTATAATTCATTAATTGTAGTTTCTGTTCAAACATGCCCTCAGTTTATGAGCTTTTTTCTCCATACCACTATCACATAACATTTTACAAAAATACTTAAATGATTATGGTACATGGTTTCACCAACATGTCATGGTTCAAAGTATCTTATCTATGTTCTAGTTTTAGCTGGTTGCATCTAAATCATTTTATAGTTTCATACGGGATAGCTTGGGGAAGGATAGATTGTGCACTTAATTATAACAATTTATAAGAATAAGCAGTATCTGTTAATTCGTATCCTATCGGTAAAACTAGCCTACTTTTTTATGTCTCAAAACAATACAGCTCTAATGTACTCTAATGCTTCTCTTGGCTCCTTGAAGTATGTTTTCATACTTATTGTATCCACTCATTTATTTATATAAAGTTTAGGCTTGTTATACACTTATACTGTGAAGTCATCATAAAATTTTAAGTTGATTAACATAAATTTTAGACTTACAGGAGATATTTCACATCTGTGTATGATCTTAAGCATAGGATTTGGACAACTGAGTTATTAGTTAATTAAAAATTTGCTGCTGTAAAACTTTGTTCATATTTTCCCTTTTCTTTCATGGTGTGTTTTTTATATAATCGAATAGAAAATATGTTGGTTTGGATACAAACTTGACTTTAAGTAACCATTGATCCTAGGTTTGATTATTCGGTATGTGCTAATCGTGCTGAGAGGTTTTATCCAGAGATAAGGAAGTACTATCCAAATCTGAAGGACGGGTCTCTAGAACCAGGATACTCAGGGATCCGACCTAAACTTTCAGGACCCCATCAATTGCCTGTTGATTTTGTAATACAGGTCTCTCACTCTCCCTTATTCTTGGCCTACCCTTCTGTTGACATTTTGAATTGTGAGTCTCATGATTGTCTGTTATAAATATGGAAAGTATCCATAATTATTTGTTTTCTTTATTAGCTAGATTAGTATTTTCTTATTTTTCGGATTTAGGTTTATTCCTTTAGATCCATTTGTCTCTCTATATATTGTACACCTTTGTATATGTACTCTTAAAGAGAGAAATAATATTTAATTTTTCTCCTTTTAAGTTAGATGTCAATGTTACATTTCTTCCATACAATTTATGCACCAGTTCTTGCATTATGACTGACTGTTATTTTTGTAAACTCCAAAATTAGCCAATTGGTCTATGCCACTTTATGTTCAATATTTCATTATTTATCAGCTAAAGTTCATTTGCTACAATTTTATAACAATTGAAATAGATTGGCATTGATGTCCTAAACCTATCTTTTACATATATTATACAATTTGGTTTTTCTTTTTATTTCAAGGGCTACCAGTATCACCTTTAACTTTTTGCTAAATCTGTGATTGCCATCATTAGGTTTCATGGTTATGTTCCCTCTTATTGACTCCATTATTTTCAAAACTGCAAGTTGCTAATTGATCTATGCAATTGTATGATCAAATATATATGCTTTGGCCAACTGCTGTTTCATATCATGCAGGGAGAGGACATTCATGGGGTACCTGGTCTTATTAATCTTTTTGGAATTGAGTCACCTGGTTTAACATCAAGCATGGCAATTGCTGATTTTATTTCTACTAGATTTTGGTCATGATGCAGTAACTTGCAGATGCTTGACGCCACTGAAAACCAAATTGTTGTTAAACATTAAAAAATCATGTACAATGTGATAAAATCTACATAAAAAATCTAGTTAGTTATGGAACAATGCAGCAAAAATTGTACACAATTGTTCTTGTGGCCTTTTCTATAGCTACCTACTTGATGAGTGTCCTATTTCAGCTTTTTGGGATCAATGATTGTACAGCAGCAGTTGTGAAGGGGTTGTGTTGGTATATATTGTGTAATTGTCATTTCTCAAAACAATATTAGGCCATATGTTTACCTTATGAATACCTTAATACAGATAAAAAGTTATACAACAATATAAATATAAACTCAATATAAGTTTGCCCAAAAAGTTAATTTGATGATCTATGGATAAATGGTGGTATAATCACTGAAAAAAATTTGTATTCCCGGCCCACTACTAATTTAGTGGTCCTTTACCTAAAATGGAAAAAAATGATTTCATCTAAATTTCTTCCTTTTTTCATAATTTCCTTTTAATCCCCTTATTTTCTATTTTTGAAAAGGAGTATCATGCTCTCGGAGCATCAAAAAATACTCTACTATATCACATCTAAATTAAAGAAAGTGAGGATTAAGTACCTAGGAAGCGCCACAGAACAAAATAGACTTATATGATGGGAGAATAACAATGTTGCACTTAAGAAGAGACCTTTCAGTTTTTATATTAAGCATTGGATCGATCACTTGTCATTTGGCTAAAAATTATAGTTTATTAGTTAGCGTGCAACTCTTTTTACTTGTCCTTATTAGTTCAAACGCTATGGTTATCACCAACATCATGTTGGGTATATTAATAATATAATTCAATAATATGTTCACATATAAGCCCAATAGGTGAAAGCATGGTTATTTGGGTCCATATGGACTGGAGCCCAATAACTTGTATTATATCTAGGGTTTCCTACGCTGGAGGTAACACTGTTGAGCATTCCAAACTTTGATGTCTCAAGGTTAATACTTTAAGCACCTCTGAACCCTTCTCTCTCAAACTCTTAACCTCCAACAATCTTAAAGTATTAGCTTCGGGTGTCGGATTTGAGCGAGTAAGGTGTCTATTCGAAGATCTCAACGAGAGGAACTCATATTTTAAATTACTTTCGTGATTCGACGGAAGGATTTTCCAGTATCTGAGTTTGAAGATACTGCAGCCGCAACTTTTTGGTCCAGATCCGGAAAATTTTAGCCAATTTCAGAAAGTGAAACCTATTGGGCTTTGTTCTACTCGTCGAGACGATCGTTTTGAGTGGTCATTCGCCTCAAACGGAGATCGGACGAAGGAGATATGACTGTTTGAAGTTATAGGTACACTTTTATGCTAAAAAGAATATTCCTGCGAAAAGGAATATTCCGAGGGAATATTCTGTTTGTTGAGGAATATTCTGTACGGGACATTTTAAAAATCAGAAAATGTTTCGGTGAGTTTCTGGCCATAGGGGTAGTCCATCTTAAGGTTTTTGGGCGCTCCGGATCTATTTTTGGGGTCTGTTTTGGTAAATTCCAAGTCTATAGAGCAGTTTATGAAAGTTGGAGCTTTTGCTTTAATTTGCGAAGTCTGAGAGAGCTACAAGGTGCACTCTTTCTAACTCTTAGCTCTGATTAAAATGCCTAAAAATAATTCTTATGATATTATGAAATGAAATCATTTGATGTTATTGAATTTTATGGTTGGAAATTACATGTTCAATTTGACATGGAAGAACATGAAATATTCCATAATGTATTAAATGATTTTGCATTTACCATTGAAAATTATGGATTAATATCAATGGAACAAAGATGAATAATTTTATAGGGATTGCTTGCTAAATTCTCTAAATATTCATCTCGCTGTGACTTGTAGTGAATATAAGACGATGAAAAAAGATATGAAATCACTTGAATGCTTAGTTCCAAAACTAGAGGAGCTCTCCAAAGCTCTCATAGCAGAGAAATTCTTTGAATTGAAATTTAATACGAATTTATTTAATTAAACTTGAGAACATAAGGAACAAGTTAAAAGATGATAAATCTGATATGTCTAATAATCTTTTTGTCGATCTTGCATTGAGTAAACTATCTGCTGAATAGAGTTCTTTCAAGACTGAAAGAACAAAGTGAACTGGATAAATTAAAGGGGTTTATTTATATTTAGGATCAAAACTATTCTAGGAAGAGTTTGGAACAAATAGGACAATAAAAGTTAATTGCCTACTTAGTTTCACATTCCAATAAACCTCAGAAGAAGTCCAAGTCACCAAAAGGTGAATCTTCTTCATAGTTAGAGGCCAAAAAGATTATCTTCAAAAGAAGAAGAAGGACAAGTGCCATAACTGTGGAAAGTGAGATCACTGGGCAACAGAGTGTAAGCTACCAAATAAGTTAAAAAAAAAAAACACACCACAAAATGAGGCTAATATGTTAACTAATGAACCTGAGCCTCAAGCTTTCATTGGAATTATGAAGAATGGAAAGGTCAGTGTCTCTTTTGAGTGGTGTTTAGAGAACGGTGCTACCTGTCATACTACAAATGATAGAAATTTACTCACTAAGATCATAGAAGTGAAGGACACAGTGGAAAATTGCAGTGGTAATGAGACAAATGTGACTCATGTTGGAACTCCAAATTTGGTGCTTTCTTCAAGTAAATTACTAACTCTAAAACAAGTTACAGTAGTACTTTTACTTAAAAGAAGATTTATATCTTTGCTTGATAAAGCTTGTATGCTTTTCTCAACTATGAATGGTAGAGTAACTTTATTTGTTAACTCTTGTTATTTTGGTTGCGCATTCATGATTAATGGTATGTATAGATTGAGTTTAGATACTGTAAGCATAAACCATGTGAGTTCAACTTTAATTGATCCAAAGTTGTTACATAATAGACTTGGACATGTGAACTTTAGAAAAATGCAACATCTAGCTAAAACTCATGACATTCCATTAGATGCTTCTATTCGATTTGACAAATGTGAAGTATGTGCACGAACTAAGATAACTAGAAAACCTTTTAAGTCGGTTTCTAAAAGCACACAAATTCTTGATTTAATACATTCTGACCTTTGTGACTTTAGAAATTTTGTTACTAGAGGTGGTAAGAAGTACTTGATAACATTCCTAGACGATTTTTCTAGATATTGTCATGTCTATTTGTTGAAATTGAAAGATGAAGCTTTTGAAAAGTTTAAGATTTTTAAGTCAAGAGTAGAAAATCAACTCAACTTAAAAAATTAAGAGGTTTAGGAGTGATAGAGGAGGAGAGTACACAATGACAGGGTTCAAGGAATTTTGCGCTTCAGAGAGTATAATACTTGAAACCATTGCTCCTTACTCACCCCAATCAAATGGTGTTGCTGAGCGCAAGAATAGGACATTAACTGAAATGTTAAACTCTATGTTACTTACAGCTGACATGCCTTCCTCCTATTGGGGAGAAGGAGTTCTAACTACCAATCACATCCTGAACAGGTTGCCACACTCTAAGTTGTCTATGACTCCTTATGAGATATGGCATAAGCGCTCTTGTAGATATGATACTATTAAGACTTGGGGATGTATTTCTTATGTAAGAATACAAGATCCTAAGAGACCTAAGGTGGGACCTAGAACCATTACTTGTGTATATCTAGGAAATGCAGAAGACAGTGTTGCAAATAGATTTTTGGATCTATCTACAAATGCGGTGATAGAATCCAGAGATGCAGAATTCTTTGAGAATAAGTTTATCAAAGATCATGGCTTGAGTGTTTCCAGATCTACAGATATGATTTATGAATCTCCTATAGAATCTGAAGCAAGCCCTTCTGACACTTACCCCACACAACTGGCTGTTGAATCAGTTCCAGTTAGAGTATCTACGAGAGAGAGAGAGTTCCCAAAGACTTTGGCGAGGACTTTGTCACTTACCATCTAGAGGATGATCCATTCTTCTATCAGGAAGCAATGAGATCTAGGGAATCTCTACTGTGGGCTGAAGCCGTAGATGATGAAAGGAGCTCTCTGCTGCATAATCATACTTGATAGCTAGTCAATTTGCCGAAAGGGGCTAAGGCTATAGGTTGTAAGTTGGTAGTGAAGAAGAAACTGAATAGTGATGGATCGATAGCCAGATACAAAGCACATTTAGTAGCTAAAGGCTATAGACAACAAAGTGAAGTAGACTATTTTGGTGTCGACTCACCTGTGTGTTATCTATCAACTATAAGAATTCTTCTTGCTTTGACATCTATTGAACACTATGTAGTGCATGAAATGGATGTAAAGACAACTAGTGGATGACATGTTAATTCTTGGTTTTGATCATTTTGTAGTGAATGACATAAAAGCTAATTTAGCTAAAGAATTTGACATGAGAGATCTTGGTATTGCAAATACCATTCTTGGTATGAAAGTAAGCTTTGATAGGCAAGTTATCTCCCTTAGCCAGACTCATTATATTGAGCAGCTCCTTTCTACCTGGGGATATAGTGAGTGCAAACTGAGTGAGACACCATGTGATTATAATAAAAGACTGAGTCCTCATGAAGGGACCAGCGTGGATCAGTTAAAATATTCAAGACTGATTGGTAGTCTCATATATGTTGCAAGTTGCACTAGACCTGACATAGCCTTTACAGTTGGCATGCTGAGTCATTTCACTAGTAATCCTAGTAAAGAGCATTGGGATGCCCTCGATAGGCTGATGTAATATCTTAAAGGTACTAAAGATTATGCTCTACACTACTTTGGTTATCCTTCAATTGTGGATAGATATTCTGATACGTCATGGTGTTCAGAAATCAGAAATAGTAAGTTCACCAGTGGATATATATTCACTTTTGGTGGAGCTACTATTGCTTGGAAATCCAAAAGATAGACTTTTATTGCATTGTCGTCTATGGAATCAGAACTTTTTGCTTTAGCCTTAGCCGGAGAAGAGGCAAAGTGGATGAAGAATCTGATTATGGATTTTCCTTTGACTCGGCTAAAGATTAATTCTTTAAGCCTGTTTTGTGATAATCAAGCAGCTGTCCAAGTTGTTAAAAAAGTGGATGAAGAATCTGATTATGGATATTCCTTTGACTCGGCTAAAGATTAATTCTTTAAGCCTGTTTTGTGATAATCAAGCAGCTGTCCAAGTTGTTAAAAAATGCTCTCTTTAATTCAAAGAGAAGACATATAAGATTGAGACATGCGTTGTTGAATTATCTGAGAAAATAAGGAGTTATCACCTTGATCGATGTGAGATCGAAGGATAACTTGGCTAATGCTCTCACAAAAGGTATGCCTAGAGATCGATTATTCAAAACAGTGGGGGAAATGGGGTTAAAGACTATGTAGACAAGTTTTAATTACCATTTACTCTTCCAATTACGTGTTTTGAATTTTCGAATCTTCCTTTTGTTGGCCAAAACGATAAGCATAGTTTATATGTCTCATCGATGTTCGTGGTTGCTAATTAATTTGAAAATGGTAAGTTAACTCATTCCAAACTTGATGAAGATAACTTGAACCTAAATCAAAGGTTCTACTTGGGAAACTTGTGTCATTCCAAACTTGATGATACAATCCAACCAAGTTGGACCATCCTTCTGGTTAAATGATCTCATTCCAAACTTGATGCTAGATTATTTGATTTTGAGGAATTAGTAATTGTGACATTCCAAATTGAGACATTGAAATAGTTGTTTGCATAAGAAGCCGGTTGGTCTTATTCTTACTTGAAACTTGAAATCACATGACTAGGTTATTGTAAGTGTTTTAACTATGGGTCATGTTCATTGAAACTAGACAATAGTTATTCTCTTACAAATAAACTTAAGTTTATGGCTCTTTGCAAAATAAACTATTTAGGTCTTGTTCATAATTTATGAAACTGGCTTGATGCTTATGAACATAATATTGCGATGCTTTATGACATTAATATATGTTCTTCTTTGCCTGATGATATGATGCTAAGTCCTTTTAGTAGAACTAGACATCTTTGATAGATTATTCAACTGATTGAATTCATAATAATATGAAATTCATACTTGATATTCTACAGAGGATGACAGAGATAGAGGAGAGCTTAATGAGAGGGATCTTGACTAAGATCACCTTCTTGATGAATGAATATATCATATAGAGTATGTGGGGACTTGACATTTCACCCGCTATTGCCCATTTTGATGAAGTCCATTTATTTGAGACTTACATTTTACTATCTTTATTTTATGAACATTATTGATTGTGAACTGATTTCGAGACTTATTTTGGATGTTGGGATTTGGATGAGTTTAGATTGAATCTAAAACTCTAAATATTTATTTGAGTATGTTGGTCTCAGAACAGATTTATGATAATGATTATTTATTTATTTAGATTGAAAATGACGATTGAGTTTAATATTTTACCGTTAAAACTCTTTGATTGATCCGAGTTAATTGTCTTGGACTGGATATGAATGATGCATATTTGTTTGAACATTACATTGATCACTCTATTGGATTGTGCTATATGGTGAACATAAGAGGAGATTGTTGGGTATATTAATAATATAATCCAATAATATGTTCACATATAAGCCCAATAGGTGAAAGCATGGTTATTTGGGTCCGTATGGACTGGAGCCCAATAGCTTGTATTATATCTAGGGTTTCCTAAGCTGGAGGTAACACTGTTGAGCATTCCAAACTTTGATGTCTCAAGGTGTAATACTTTAAGCACCTCTGAACCCTTCTCTCTCAAACTCTTAACCTCCAACACATCATTCTGCAAATAAATCATGCATGTTTGATGGCTGATTTTCAGTAGAGTAAAGTGGCAGTTGGCTTTGAAATTTTGGGCATGAAAGTTTGAAATATTCACAAACAAACCTCTGAACTTTGAGAAGAACATATCATATGTTTTGAAACTTCATTAGCATATGCTCTTTATGCCTGTACTGTAACTTATTTGGAGTTTGAATTTGTAGCTTTTCTAGGCTAAAGAATTGGTTCTGGCTAATAGGATACAACAAATTATGATTTCAAACATAGATTTTACCCTCACTTAATGTGTAAAAATAATTTTGTCTTGTATATTTTCTTTTCTGTAATTTGAAATGTATAAGCAATTCTACTAATTATATCAAAAGAAAACAATTCTTCTAAATTTATATTTTTAATATTATTAAAAATAATAAATTTTTAATATTAATTTTTATAATAAATTTTTAATATTAATTATTTTATAATAAATTCTTTTAATATTATTTTTTTAGAATGAATCAAATTTTTATATAAATAAAATTTCTTCCACTAATTTTGTCACATATTATTTTTTTATTTTTTTTTATTATATGAATTTTTTTAATTTTTGACTTTTCACTTCTTTCATTTATAAATTTTTAAATTTCAGCTTTTATATCTTTTCAATTTTTTATTTTTAGATTGCAATCAAAGTGTATTCAATTTTTATAAAATATTTATGGGTTTAGAATTTAGTTACTTTAGATAACTTTATCTAATGCTCACCAAAATATACATAAAAAAGTGCGTGGGATCCATGTGGACTCATGTGAAGAGAAGAGAGAAAAAAAAAAATGAACCCCACATACTTTTATGTTTGTACTTTGATAAATATTAGATAAAGTTATCTAAAGTAATCTTAGACCCAATATTTATATACTTTTTTTCTTCTATCTTCATCTCGTAATTCCTAAAAATAATAATATTTGAATAAATTTTCGGCAAATAGCTTCTTTTTTTTGTTGATATCACGGCAAATAGCTTTTAGTAGAGCATTGAAAAATACTTACTCTTTCGAACTATATTACTTTATCCCATTTTTAGTACATTTCCCCCTGCCCTTGAGCTACTTAATGGGCTTTTCGAAGGCTGCCTTATATGGTGGTTCCTTCCTTGAACAAAAGTAAACATTTTAAATGTTGCTGAGGCTGATTTGATGTATGGATAGTAGTTTATTCTAATTTGAGTTGATTGGCCTATGTGTACCAAGTATTTGAAGATAGTGGTTGTTGTTCAAGTTTGTAAGACTTCCGGAGGGAGAGTTGACAATTGTTTACAACTCACAATTGTTTTGGGTTATAAATCGGATACACCGATTACTGTCATTTCGTAGTATTGTAAGGAGGTAATTGTCTTTGTAAGATCTGAATTTCCATTATATTAATACCAGTGATTTGATTCAGTTAATTCAATTGTTAGTAAGGTTCTGTTTGTTAATTTCTGGTACCACCAGATACATTTAAATAAAATAACTTATAAACCTAACACATTAAAATTTTGGATTGAGATGCAGTGCCGTACTCCTTTGTTGTGAGTTTGTCATTTGGCCTCATTTGTTATGGTGGTAATCTTCCCTAATTTGGGCTCGTCAACATTTATAAATATGAAATTACATAATAAATATGAATTTTAATTAATATATAATGTCTTTAACAAAAGATTATCGTAAAGAAAAATATTTATTTTTTCAGGTTCGGTTCTCAATACCCTGTTACTGGATGTTTGGTCACCTCCACCAACAAAAAGCACTCTTCAAGTGATTATTTTCAACTTTCAAGCTACTTATCACTCCTATATGCTTACCAATTAATTGTTGTTTTCCTTAAAACTGATATCATGTTCACATTAAGAAATGAAAGATCTTCATTAAGAATAAAAATGACTTTATCATTGCTTTATACAACAAAAATTAGTTGTAGAGAATCACTGGACAACTGAAGCTTTTGTGACCGAAAGGTTACGGTTTCATAACCGAAAAACAATCTCTTTACAAAAATAAGACTGCATACAAGACATTTATACTCCACTCTACAAACTTTGGCCACTTCAATATTACAAAGCAACTAGAAAATGATTTTTCACCTTTTACCAAGCAAAATTGACTGAAAATAAATTGTGAAAAAATTATTCCACTCTATTTCACTCCACTACCTATTTTTACACCTAAAACAGGCACATCCTATAAAACTTCAAGCAGTTGTGATTTAAAATCAAAATTCTAAAATTTAGACCACCAAATAGCCAGTAGCCTCAAACCAGAAACCTGTTATATGGACCAAGATCATGAAATTTATCATGTGATATGTGAGTCCACACTATACAAGTCATTACAAAATCGCCATACTAGGCAAAAGTACATTCTGCATGAAATGAAATTAGTTTAAAACTAAAGTTTAACAGGTTTAAGCAAATGCAAATGAGTAATGGCTATAAGTTACACACTCTTGCTCACAGAGAAGCCATGAAAAACAATGGTAGTAAAGCCACTTACAGGTCAAGAATTAGACTCAAGTGTATTTATGATGCTGCTTAAATTGCAAGTTAGGTTTATAAAAATGTACATAGAGGAAAATATTCGAATAGAGCAAGCTGAGGAAAACTGATAGCATCACAAACAACTACCCTGAGAAAAATAGCCTTGGAAAACTTGAGAATCAAATGTGCACATGAGAACTATGTGATGTGATAGCATGAAAGAGAATTAGGAACTCATTGCAATGAAGACATCAAAAGGACGCTGAGCTAGTTCTTCGAAGCTGATTCTTAGGCTCAGGTGGTGGCACACTTGGCAACACCCTCTCTATCTCCTGTGACAAGGAAAAAGTTACTATGAGTAGATATGAATATTTAGAAAAATCATTTATGGTGTTATCCAATAACTTACTCATTACAAGCAGAGTTTTTTTTTACAACAAGGTAAAAAGTCCGCAAATAGAAGTTGTTACGAACCAACTATCTCAAAAGTTTAAGTTGTTGGGTGAAAGCGCATGAATGGTTTTATTATGTTTCTAATATGCTCCCTCATGCTAAAGTCCTTTGGACTTGATGTGTAGACCATGCATAGGCCCACTCATCCTATGCTTAACTGTTCAGGTTCCTTAAAATTTTGAAAGTTATAAAGAAGAAATAGCATATGCTAATTAATTTGGGATAAAGGTGTTGTTGATGTTGATGTTGATAAAGAAGAAACAGAACCAACCATATGCTAATTTCAAAACTAAAAAAAAAAAATACATTAATAATAATAATAAAATAAAAAATTTAACAAAAAGGTTTAGGCAAAAAATAGACAGTACAAACATGGACAATCACATGAGGGTTCTCTAACACTAAGTTAATTTATTGTGATGAGCACAATATTTAGATGACTCCAAATGGAATGATGAGATATGTGGTTTCAGACATAGTTCTGACACATAATTAAATGCTGCAAACCATTATAGAACAGTACTATTGAATAACACCATGTTTAAGCTTTGTTACATCATGTTACTAACCCGAATAGGAGAGATGATCCTAGAGGAAAGATGGTAGACCAAAAGCTTAGGAAGGAGGTCCTAGAAAGTGACTGAGGTGGCAGGGCCTAGTGGGAGTTAGTTACTGAGTAGCATCCAGAAGGTGAAGTGGAATCAACAAACATCAACATCATCTTTATCCCAAACTAGTATGGGTTAGCAAAAAGAAAGTGATTATTTAGGGGAGATTAGTTAGAGGAAAGAGAGGATGAATGATTACTCTCTTGTTCAGCAGTGTTAGAGAAATATAAAGCCATTAAATGTAACCTCATCCAATATCCCCAATAACTTAAGCTTTTAAGTTGAATTGGTTCTTTACATGGCATCAGAGCCTCATGTCACGGGTTCGATCTTCACCGCCCTTCATTTAATTAATAATTAATTCAGTATTGTGAAGTTTCTTAGCACAGGTAGGTGGATACAACATTATCCACCCTTCAAGTCCAATAGGCTCTCGTGTGAGGGAGCGTATTAGAGAAATATAAAACCATTAAATATAACCTCACCCAATAACTTAAGCTTTTGGGTTGAAATAGTTCTTTATAAGTAGTAAGCTGAGGGCAGAGGCATTTTTTCTGTCGAAGCTTTGCCCTGGGAAAGTATTAGTAACATCTATCTTATACTTTTCTGTTCTTTATCTTATTCTGTATCCCCTTTATGCTTTGAAGCTTATGTAAAGAAAAACAGAATATCTTTATTGTTGGGTTCCTATCACATTGGCATATCTTCTTCCTTTTTATTTTTGGTAGTACATTGATTCTTATAGAAATCATTTGAAATGTAACAAGAAGCCCAATGGCAAATAAAAAGGTTGGACCGCTGGACAAATCATCAAGACACAACATATCAAAGTCCACATTAGATTTTCTAGTTGTCTTAGCAATTGTGCATTATCAACTTTAACATACCATATCTCCTTTTATTGAAATATAATATAAAACCATTAATTTGGCCTTCACCTAACATCTTAAACTTTTGGATTAAATTGGCGCTTTACATGGTATTAGAGCTTATGTAATCAAGCGGTCATGAATTCAATCTTCACCGCTTTCCATTTTATTAATAGTTAGAGCATGTTTGGATTCTCTCTTTTTTAAGCTAGAAGCTACTTTTAAGCTAAAGCTAAAAAAAAGAGCTTAATAAAAAAAGCTAAAAGTTGTTTGGTGATTACATAAAAAATTTAGCTTAAAAGCACACATTTGAAGAAAACCCTCTCTCTCTCTCTTTCTCTCTCTCTATCTCTTTGGCTCTTCATTTCAAAAAAAACACACAATTCAAGAAAAGCTAATAAGAGCTTAAAAAAAGCTCCTCCTAGGAGCTTTTGGCTTTTAGCTTTTTTCTTCATTATAAAAAAAGAGCTTTTTATTATAGGAGCTTTTCTCAAAGCCTGTTTGGCCTAGCTTCTGCTTATAAAGAGAAGAGAAGCTAAAACTAAGAGGATCCAAACAGGCACTAAATATGGTAGAAATTTCTTAACACAGGTAGGTGGGTCTAGACCTATGTATTGTCAATTCTCCAAGCCAAATGGAATCTCGTGTGAAGGGTCATGTTAGAAAAATATAATATAAAACCATTAATTGGCCTTCACCTAACAACTTAATTTTTTGGGTTGACTTGGTTGCTTTACAACCCCTTATGTACATTTGCAAACAATTTAAATATTTGGAGCTAGTATTTATCACCAAATTCAGAAAAATCTTAGGAGGTTTTAAACAATTATTAGCTATGTAGCACCGATACGACACGCGACCCATGACACGACACGACACTCCGACACGTCAATCCTAAAAAATTATGGATTTCAACACGTTGGGACACGTTTTAATATTAAATAATGTTTTTAATTTATATAGTGTATATTACATTTAATATTTAATAATTTAACAAAAAAAAGAAACTAAATTAATAATACCTATCAACACGTTATAAAGATGGAAGCTTTAATAAAAAAAATAAGAACTGGGATGAGAGAGAGATATAATATCAAATAGAGAGATCAGAGACAAGGAGATACAACAAAAGCGTAATAGGAATTGACAACAATAATGCTGAGATGATCTCTTATCTATTTAAGGGGAAAAAAGACAAAAAAATAAAATTGATATGATCAGATGGAAGCTTTATTAATATATTTTAATTTTTAAAAAAATAATTTTTTTTTTTAAAAAAAATTACTAAAATGCCATTTGACCGTGTCGGACACGGTCAAATTCGCGTGTCGGAAAAAGTTGACCGCGTGTCCGACACCGTGTCGGAGCGTGTCGCCATGTCGGAGCGTGTCGGATACGACTCTCCCTGTTTTTACAAGTGTCGGTGCTTCTTTGATTATTAGTAATGTATAGGATTAGAAATTTTTTGGATTTATTTATTACTCTCAGTTACAAGTATTTTTTACTGAACAACACAGCAGTAGAGAAGTATGCTGAACTACCTTTTTATGATTCTTCATAGTACTCTTTTCTTTACCTGGTATAATCCCAAAATCCTAGAGCACTCCGCATTAAAAACTTTGAAAGTCTATGCTACCAGTAAAAATTCCAACACTCATGTATAAAATTCCAATCACTCTGTCCGAATATCTCGAACTCCCCAATCAAGTTAGCAACATAAAGACCCCAAACGTTATCTTCTAATATTGTTACCCACAAGTCTTTATTTGAGACACTAAAAACAATCCTTGGAGCCATGCAAGGCAGATGGTTGATATACTCCCAAAAACATTGCTTCAAAAATGTAGTTTGGGAAAACTGAGTCAGAAATCATCACTAAACTAGAGCCAATTGCTGTCAATGAAATTAGCAAACCAGTCAAATGGAGGAAATGTTCTAAAATCTTCATAGTTTTCTAGTGCTATGATTTGCCAAGAAATTAGGAATGGAGATAAGTATCAAAGACAGTAGACTTAGAAGATAGAACAATACATGAAGTTAGATAGAAGTGACTGCCAAGGGAATACAAAGAGCGTGCGGAACCAAAACTCAGCACAACAATATAAAGTTAGTTTCAACACTTCAAAGTGTGACTCACGAGTCACAACAATGAAATATCAAAATGAAAGTTATACATTTGAAACATGAAAAATTTCTAATATCAGTGCAATGGTTGATTGTAACTAAGTATCTGCAAGGGTGGTCTAAAAAATGGTTCAAACTACACTATTTGCAGATAACACGCCCTAGAAACAAGCAGTACACAGAATTTTGTTCAACAATCAAACCTGTTATATGATTTAATAAAGGGATTAATGTTTCTCATGTTGTAAGAGACGATTTTATCTCCTACACACACATAAAAGTGTGTGGTGTCCATATTTTCTTTTTCTCTCTCTTCTTCTCACATGGGCCCATAAGGGACCCACACACTTTTATGTATGTGTAGGAGATAAAATTATCTCCTACAACAAGAGAAATATTAATCCCTTTAATAAAAGACACAAATAACCCCAAGTATTTTGATTTCAATCTTTCCAGAATGACTTCCCTAGTTAGGTATGACTACAAAAGTCAAACAGCAAAGTAATAAAGGAAATATCCACGTGACCAATCATAGGATGCATTATGGTTGTAAGGGATGACGAAATTTTGCTTCATCCTGAGAAAATTTTCTTTTATTTTTGGTAAATATTCCACAGTTTGCTGCAAACTACAGATATATTCCAAAGCAGTAGAATCAAATGAAATTAAAAAACTAAAGAACTAAAAATATAAACCATGATAGCAATCAAGACCAACATATCTTAGAATTCCAACTAGTATGAACATTCTTTCTTATTCTTGGTTTTGATCTTATCTCATTATTTTTTTCCCCGTTTTTTAACTAAAAGAATAACATGCTTTACATTCTTTTCTTAACACCAATCATAATGATTAACTAGAAACCTCACTGGTCAGTTCACCACAAACATGTCTGATTATTCATTAGTTACTACAGCTTATTCCATCAACTGCAGCGTATACACTATATACGCTGCACACTCACCTTTTCAGTATCATAAATCACATGCTTAATCATATTGCACAACAGATAAGCTAAGACATAATACAAACAAGCATTTCAACCAATGACTACTCTGTCAAGATGGCATGCCAGGAAGGGAAATGACTAACAAATATCAGCAAACAAGAATATACTAAAACTGCATAAGGTATAGAGACATACATTCTGTTTTCTCAGCCTTTCGTTCTCCTCTTCTAAATGCGAAACTTTAATTTCCAGTTCTTGTGTATAAGCCTGTCCATTGGCAAAAACATTGCATTGTATCAAATTAAAAAACAAATAGATGTCAAAGAAATAACACCACACAAAAATATATATAACCTGTTTTCTTGCTCGTGACCGAGCAGCAGATTCCCTATTCTTAATCATCCGCTTCTGCCTCCTCTCCACAGTTTTCTCAACCACATTACCAGAGGCAACCCTTTTCCGACCTGGAGTTTGTGTATCTGATAATGTACCTATTAAAGAAGATGGTGACATTGTCACCATTGCTTCAGAGTATGTTGCATCCAAAATTGGACTCACCGCAACCTGGAAAGGCTGTTGAATGGCATGACCAGCCACAAAACCCCCCATCAAATTTTTTTGCTGATTTTGATGCTGATGCTGTTGTAGAGGCTGCTGCACTGAAGGGAGCTGGTATTGCATCCAATGACCATGTTGTGAAACATTTTGTTGGGAAGCCCCATTTGAATCAACCACTTCCATAGCACCATCCTTGGTAGGAAAAGATTCAGCAGCCACTCCAGCCTTCACCAAGAAATCCTCCAAGGTCATCTCACCCAGTGTAGGTTGTCTCTCATGGACTTTCCTATCCATATTAGTACTCTTCTTCAGTTGCATATCTCTCCAAACCTCATCAACAGTTTTCTTGCTAAGATCCCCACACAAAGTTAAGCTCCCTTGTGGATTCAAAGAGGACCCAGAAGCAACTTGACCATGTTGCATGTTAGCATCACCACCAAAATCCAATCCTGAGGCATCACTAGCATCAACACTCCACACACTCTTGAGAAGCTCATCCAGATTCATGCTTCCAAGTGGTTTCCCCAAATTTCCAAGCTGGTTCTGCACCTCATCAAGGGTCAGATTATACAAGGACCCTTCCCTAGCCAAAGGTGCATTTTTTGGCTCTTGTATTGTCCCCCCTTGAGATCCCATTTTTTTCTGAGCCAAACTGCACAAACCTAAAACTCCATATTTTTCATTACCAAACCCCAATACCCAGAAAGCACCTCAATCTCAATTTGGTAGCCAGCAACAAATTTACCTGAAAACCCAAATTCACCTCAATCTATACAGTGATTTATATATCCAAAGGCATAAACTTTGCACCAAACCTGAAACCAAAACATAATAATAATAAAAGGAAAGGATAGAACATACCCGGAAATCAATCCTAACATAACCAGATTCTTTGAACTCTTAGAGGTTTGATAACAGGCACTCACAAACACAAAAGAGTATAGGGTGGGAGAAAATTGGTCCCAGAACAAAAAAAGAAGAAAAAAAAAAGATGGGTCAGATCAGATTTCAAAGGGAATCAACGTTTCAGAACAGATGCTCCAAAAACCAACATGGGATAGTAGTTGAGAGAAAAAGCCATCAACTAATGATGCATGTCATTTCTATCATCACCACTATGCATTAAAGAATAAAAACCCAAGATTGTTCCTGCACAAACCTCAGCACAAACAAAACCACTTTTTTTGCTCATGAAAACTTGAGAGTTGAACATTCTCTGGGACAACATTGCTTACACTACTAACCAAAAAAAGGGATGATTAAGTTTTCCTTTCAAAGCAAAAAAAAATAAAAATCATAAATCAAAAAACAACTTTGAAAAAACGGTTGAAGGAATAGACAGTTTTGACTTCTGAATCTTTAACCAAAACAAAATCTAAGGAAAGGGTTTCCCACTTCACCTACTTCAACAGTTTTACTTGCTGCATTGACCCAATCTGAATCTCAAAACAAAAACTGGGCCTTTAAATTTTACTTTTTGTGAGTGGAACACTAAACCCCACTTAGCAAGGTAGATATATTAAAAGAATGAATAAAAAAATGAATATATTATATAGTAAATGGAAGAGAAACTACTTTCTCTCTCTATCTAGATAGTTTTTTTCTCTTTATTGATTCTTTCTATTTCATTTTAACTGTTAGAAAATTTAATAATTTAATGAATAAGATTAGAAAGTACGCCTCAAAGGACTCAGCTGAGAGCATGCAAGTTCTAACTTTTAATGCTTCATGGTAATTCTTCAATATTTGTATTCAGTGCATACTTTATACGAAAGTACCATCTTTTAAAGAATTAATTCAACTCAAAATATTAAGGTGTTAGATAAAGATTTTTTTAATGATTTATATTATTCTCTAACACACTTTCTTATAAAAAAGTCCTTTAGACTTGAAGTGTGAATATTAAACAGATCCAATATTTTTTATTTTATCTTATGCTTATTTTAATTTCACTGGATAAAAACTTTTTTAATAATTATAATTAAGCAGAACTATAGGATGGATGTTCTTAACAAATGTTGCATTTGTTACATTAATTTTTATTATTTTATTTTTTGAGACAGTGAAATAGTTATAGGTTTGTTTTTGTTCGGAAGGAATTGAAAGATGAGGTGGGTTATACTTATAATTTTTTTTTTTACAACCTCTTACAACCATATCTTACATTTTCGCCAATCAACTGTTATGATTTTCGCAAATTAAACTCATTAATTAATTATTAATTCACAATAAATGATAACTGTTGATTGATGAAAATCAACGGTGTTAAGATATGGTTATAAGAGGTTGTAAAAAAAATTGTAAGTATAACTTCCTCTATAGAAAGATATAAGAATAATATGTTGCAATGATGGAAAAAGTATTTATCCTTTTAAATAACATAATTTATATCATTTTACTCTTATAAAGAGGTATGACGATGACCCATACCTTTATTTTTTTTGTATTCTCTCTTCCCATTATCTACCTCTTTCTCTTATTTAAAATGACATAATTTTACATTTTTTAAAATGACATACACTTTTTCCTTCAAAGATATATGTACATACACATATATATATTTTTTTTTTTTGCGGAAAGTATATCATCGTGTGATTTAATATGATCTGATTCTGTGAAAGAATTTTAACCGTTTATAAATAAATTAATATTTTTTTGTCACTTTCTATTTTTTATTTTTTTATCTCATTTTTATCATTGTTAATTTGTCTATAAACAATTAAAATTATTTCACATAACCTGATTATGTCAAATCACACATTAAAGAATATCTAAGTAAGAGATGAGAGAGCACGGAATATTAAAAGAGAACTTTAAGTTTCTACTCATGAGTGAACCATATTTATTATTATTATTATTATTACACATTTTGTGCAAGTGTGTGACTATTAAGAACCTTGAGGTCACCACCCCAAAAGCTAGCTCAAAGGGTGGGAGTGCCCAAGGCCATATTAGTTGTCCATCCAATCAATGTGGGACTATATATCTCAACACGCTCCCTCACGCAAGAGCCCTTTAGGCTAGAAGCGTGAAATTGCACAGGCCCAATTTTTGGTTTACCTTTTTGTGCTTTTTATTTTAATTCCAATTTTTGAGCTAGCTTTTGAGGTGGTGTATCCCAAGGTTCTTTATATGGTATCAGAGTCTCATCGTCCCCCAATTTAAAGTGGAATTAAAATAAAAAGCACAAAAAGGTAAACCAAAAATTGGGTCTGTGCAATTCCACGCTTCTAGCCTAAAGGGCTCATGCGTGAGGGGACGTGTTGAGATATATAATCTCACATTGATTGGATGGGCAACTAATATGGCCTTTATAAGGCCTTAGGCACTCCCACCCTTTGAGCTAGCTTTTGGGGTGGACTATTCTTATGTTACATAAGATATATTTTCTCTCTTACACACCCTTCGATAACTGTGCCACCTTTTTCTTTTCTTTTCTTTTATTTTTTCAGGTGGTGGAGCCCACAAATTTATCTCTATGACATGAAATAACTATCTCCTTTAACACCGTGACTGGCAAAACAATACGGTCTTGGCCATTGTTTAGGAACTCTTGTACTGTTTAAGCAATGTGATATTAAATGATCTAAATACCAAAAAAGAATTAAAGATGCGAAGGGTTTGTCCTATTAGTGACAAAAATGATTTCATTTAACTTCTAACATTATATAAGTACAAAGGAAGAAGGGAAATATTCTAACTACCAAAAATATTCACTACCAACTCACTACTTCCACAATTACCATTAGTTTTTGAAGAGAGAGAAAATATTGATCCAATGATGATCATGAAGGTAATGAATTGGTAGTAAATTTTTCTAGTAGTAAGAATATCTCCATTCACAAAGGAATATGCTAAGCTATTTAGGCATAGTTCAAATTTTAGAAAAAATGGTGTAGTTAATATAGAGATGTTAGCTTCAAAAGCCGGCCAAAAAATGAATGATTCAACAGGGAGGTCACGACTAGACTATACTTTATGAATTTCTACTTTTCTATTAAATAAAAACTGAAAAGATATATTACAAACTATTTTTATTTATAACCTTTTACAATTATATTTTAATCATTAATTTTGGTCAATCAATGATTATTATTTATTATAAATTAATAAATTTAATTTACAAAAATAATAATTGTTAATTAAAAAATCAATAATTAAAATATAGTTATAAAATATTATAAATCAAAATAAGTAGTAACGATAACCTTTCTCAAATAAAAAATAAAAAAACTACGACAGATATAGCACTTTCATAGGAAAGAGCTTTCTTTAATATTTTACTTTTCCCTACCAAATGACAACAGTGTGTGCATTTGGTCCTTCCTTGCTAATTAAGCATATATAAAGCAAAAAAGTGCTTTTAGCAAAACCTCAAGTACACTTTACAACATATACTTCCATGATATTTTGCATAACTAAACAACCAAATGAAATTACATTCAGTAATGATTTTAGAAACTTCCAATTGCTACTTGGGATAGATCTACTTACATAATCACATTGCATGGCCTTCACTTTTGTCTTATTCATTTGTGTTAGTGACAGTTCTTGTTGAAAATGGAAACCTCACCAACCACTCAACAAGTAATATCAATGGTAGGAGAAAAGTTACTATGCACCCGGTGCAAGGCACCTTTTTTCTAAAAATAGAAAAAAACTAGGACATGGAAGGAAATACCTAAAATGATAGAGATAAAAGTGTCATAAAAAATTTCTTATTTTGAAAAATGGAACATTGAATTATGGTGCACCGGGTCTATGTTAACTTTTCTCCAATGGTAGAGTCAAGAGCTAGCAGGGCCGTTTATCCCCTCCCAAATTTATATAAGTCTTTATTTTAAGGGAAATATATAAAATTATTTCATGCAATATACAAAAAAAATTGAGTTAGATTCACTAAAAAGAAGAGAGAAGAAGAAAAAAAAAAGGGTCCCACCCATTTTTTGTATGTGCATATAAGGGACATATTTTCCTTATTTTAAATCATATTTAGACTTGAGAGAAAAATAATATAAGTTTGTCTCTCTCTCAAGTTTTGTTTTCGAGCTTTCGTCTATATTATTTCTCATCGCAAAGAATTTGAAGAATTTTTCAAATCTGACTACGTATTAACACACTGATATTATCTAGTTCGAATTTCTTCTTTTACTTTCCCTCTCATAAAATTTCCAAACTCCACCGTGTGTAAGATGTGAACTTAAAAGGTTCAGCAAATGGACAAACTCATTCAAAAGCACATGTATAGCATGCATAAGAATACGCGTGTATTCTCCAGAGGAGCAAATGCACGTGCAGGTGTTTTTCCATATATCGAAAAGAGACTCACACTCCTTTGTAAAAGAGTGACTTCCCTAGCACAAACTATAATTATATATTTAATACCATCCTACTATACAGTACTAGGATTGCATAATATTTTTTAAGTACTATGTGCATATTGAATGAATAACCATGTCATGCCATTATCCTAGGTTTCTTACTCAACCTCCTTCCCGTTTACTTGTGAAATCATGGGGCATGATCCATGCTGCCTTATCTTTAAAGCATTTTGACAAATTAATATTAGGGGCACTTTTTTTAACTTCATATTACGTTGGTATATAAACGATACAACTTATTGTTTAATATTTGTTAGTTGCCTTGTGAAGAATATATATATATATATATATATATATATATATATATATATATATATATATACCGTTAGGATCTATAAGCCCACTATATTCCCTTTAGGGATGAGTCACTGTATGGGTGACACCTCTAGCAAAGGTAGTGACCAAGCTAGGAGATATCGTCCCAAGTATTATGCAAGCAGTAAACAATGGGGGTTCGGTGTGTATATATGTGACTTAATATAAACGGACAGAATAACGATACATAAGATACCTTCCTTATGCGAGGGAGGGGCATATATATAGGGGAAAGGAGATGCTCTTCCTCTGAGGGTTGGTGATGAGGGGGTCAACTCTTTTTGGGATCTGCCAAGGGGTGGCTGCATCACTGCTATGATAGCAGTGACACAGTCCCTGCCCTGCGATATGCCTGGCGATGTCAGCATACGACACTAGGGTAGTTTCCACTTATGGTATATGGGGTGGTCTCCTAGATAGTTGGAGTCCCTGGGTGAGACACAAATGTGTCTCACCTAGGGAGTACAACCGCTTCGGGGGCAGGAGAGTTGGAAGGCTGGTAGGGCTGACGTGAATAAGGGTGGAAGGTTTGGGCTTGGACCATTGGGTCATTGTGGCGTTGGGCCATCCGAAACAATATATATATAGAGGTAAAATCATTTCTGCAGCCGCTTTACGTACTGCAACGATAAGTGTATGGTTATGATTTTCCACATTTAATGCTTTCATCTTTTGTATGGTTATGATTTCTCGCATTCAATGCTTTCAAATATATATGGCAAGTATTTGATTGTTGCATGTACAACAGATGCAGAAATGTAAACCTCATATATATATATATATATATATAGAGAGAGAGAGAGGTAGGATCCTTTGACACCAGTGTCAAATTTGAAATTTGACACCTCATCTGAGAGCCGTTAAATCCAAAAAAATCAACGACTCTGATTTGTAAGCATGTGACACCATTGATCTTTTTGGATCTAACGGCTCTCAGATGAGGTGTCACTTGAAATTTGACACCAGTGTCAAAGGATCCTACCTCATATATATATATAAAAGCAACTTGACTTACATCATTGTAAAAATTTAAAAGTCTTGCATTTATCAATTCACATATTTAATAAATCAAAATTATTAAATATAAATAGGATTAAAGGCTAAATTTGAGAATGTGACTTATACCAATATAAAATGATCATGAATACCTCCCCCCACCCCGCTACATGTACACACATATATAAGCAGTCATGGTAAATTTACACCGATATAAGAAAAAAAAATTATATTCAATTTTTGTCTGGTTAAATCTATTTACTCATATATCTACTAAATTAAAATTATTAAATTTAAATAAAATTAATGACTAAGATTGAGAATATAATTTATATTGATATAAAATTATCAATAATGCGCTCTCGACATAGATTAAAAGTATTACTTCAAATTGTGCTTGACTGCTTGTGTCTACGTTCCTTTTAACAAGTTAAAAGTCACTTTTTCGAGGAAGTTGGAGGCCACTTCACTGTCATAAGCAGGTGACCAAGACCACGAGTATGAGGGGCTGGTGACAGATACTAGAGATTCCTAAGACTGTGAAAACTTTCTGCAGAAATCATATTTATTATAGAGTAGATTTTTATCAGTTAGCACTTTATAATAGTGCCTGGTGCCTACTATGAGTATATGATTGCGTTGAATATAAGCTCCCCTGTAAAAAAATGAAAAGGAAGATTGTGTTATCATCATTGAATATGCCCTTTATAATTGTGAATGATTATTATTTGCGTATCATACATTCTTCTATCCTAGGTTTTAATGTGTTCGTTACTAGAAAAAAAAAAATGCTATCAAAATATTCTTTGCCTCTTTGGCACTCTCTTTCTAACACACCGTCTAGTATTATGTTGAGTTTTATATGGGTCCTACTAAATAGATATCAGGTTCAAGTTATTTAGTAAGATACATGTAAAATTCATCCACACACAAAAAAAATGTGTTAAAAGAGTTTACTACTAGTGTTTTTTTTTTCCTTCCTATATATATACTTGTGTTTTGCAACTTAGTATTTATTTATGAGGCAAGATATATTTATCACCACAAAAGTTTATCACCCTTATAACCAATCTGATCACTGGTGATTTTTGAAAATCTAACGGTTATAATTTATTAGATTTATTAGAAATTAATAATTAATTAATAAAAATGACCCAATAATTCTCAATAAATTATAAGGGAAATATATTACCAAAAAAAAAAATTATAAGGAAAATATTTTTCTTATGTTATAGGAAAAAAGTTATCTCATGTTATAGAAATAAAATTATAAGTGGGACCCACAGGTAAGAGAAGAGAAAAAAAAGAGTAGTGGGACCAATCTTTTTTTGTGTATGTAGGAAAGTTGTTTATCTCATGTAAAATGAGATAAACATAACCCAAATTATAATCATTAGATTGACAGAAATCAACGGTAATTAAGTTAGTTGTAAGAGTGGTAAACATTTGTGATGGTAAGTATATCATTCTCCTTTATTTATTTAGAAAATAGACACGCAAAAATTGGGACAATATTTTGTTAGCCTTAGCCATTTCCAACTTAATTTCTGTTATGGATATGAATATCATATCACAACTACTCAGCTAAGAATCTACTAAGAGGTAGATTCATGAATATCTCAACAACACTAAACAGTCAAAGGGCACAAGATAAGGATCACATCCCAACAGAAAGGGAACAAACCCTAATGCAATCTGGGGAGCTCAAAAGGCCCAAGCCTAGAAAGGTAATCCTTATAAATAAGAGCTTAAGGACCCCAGGTACAGATTTTGAACTTATTTACTAATATTGCCCACACTATGCACACACCCACCCCTTGGCTATAAGCCTATTGCTTGTGCGCAGTGATTGGGACCTCGGCTATAAGCTTAGTATATACTTGATATACATTATCTCTGAGCGCATACCTCACGGTATAGCAATACGATCAATCTAGGACCGAACATTGGCGCCGTCTGTGGGAACGATAAATTTCGATTCCCATTCCACGATGACGAACACTCGTTCGACGTCCAGCACCGCCCAAATGCCGCCACACCAATCCCAGCCTCAGCCTTATGGTATGCCGTCACACCAACCTACGTTGGAACAGCTCCAATCAGCCGCGATCCCTGTGCTAGTAGAGGTCCAGGTCGGCGAGGTCGGCACTCAAGGACTGCCCTCCAGAACCCAGCCCAATGCGACAGCGGGCCCAGTGCGCCCACCTCCACATAGTGAACAATCCAGGGACATAACCACTGTGGCCATGAATGCGATCCTCCAAAGGATGCAAGAGATGGAGCACAGATTCTTGGCTCAACAAGGGCTGAATGCCCGAGGATGGAGGCGCTGGAGGCTGAGCTGCGAAATCAAAACCTTGTGGGATGAGCTGGAGGAGCAGGCCGAGGTGGATGTGCAGGCCAGACTAATGAGCCACAACATCAAAATGCGGCCACAACAGAAGGAAATATGCAGAATCCCCGCCATGACAACAACCAGGAGGGCGGAGGACCAGTCAACAACCAAGGAGATAATTATCTCCTTGATGAGGAGGCTAACGATAGCTCATTCACTGAAAGGCTTATGAATTTGGCAATACCGCCGAGATTCAAAAGTGCCAGGATACCACCGTACGACGGAAGTCAAGACCCGGAGGCCCATTTAGAGGCTTTCAAGACCGAGATGTTGTTCAACGGGATCACTGGACCTATTAAGGCCAGAATCTTCGCAACGACCTTGACAGGTCAGGCAATGGCTTGGATAACCAGGCTCCCTAGGAACTCGATCGACTCGTTCGAGGACCTAGCCCGGACTTTCCGACTAAACTTCGCAACAAGCAAAGCACATCCAATGTCGGCCTACGCCCTGGGAAGAATCCGGCAAAAGGAGAATGAATCGTTGAGGAAATACCTCGACCGGTTCAAGGATGTCGCCCTCAAGGTTCGGAGCCTAACTGAAGCAGTGCACCTCCACCTAATCATCTCGGGACTAGATGGCAACTCTCCACTTGCAAAGTCCATCTATAAGAACCCGGTCAATGATCTGGCAGAGTTCCGACAAAGGTCGGACAAATACATTGATGTGGAAGACATGCAAAAAATCTACGTGGAGTCCCGAGGACGCAGTCCGACACGACGAAGCCCGAGTAAGAAAAACAACAAAGACCGGGACCAACGGGGATCGAAGAAATCGAAGGACACCCGTGATAAGAGGTCGGAAGATCGATCTCCAAGGAGGAAATATGATGATTACACGCCCTTGAACATGTCTAGATCTCGGATATGGAAAGAGGTGGCCCAGACTGAAATGTGCAATGTCGAGAGACCTCGACCCCTCAAAGCCAAGAGTGGATTGGATAGAAACAAGTACTGCGCCTTCCATGACCAAAACGGTCATATCACGGATGACTGCTGGGACCTCCGAGATGCCATTGAAAAGCACATCAGAGAGGGAAAATTAAAGCAGTACATCATCTGAACTCAGGGCAAGAAGAATAATAAGCGAAGGCAGAGAAGCCGGAGTTGAAGTCAAAGTCCAAAGAGAGAGGACAGAAAAGATCAATAACAAGACCGCCTTGCAAAGGGCAAAGAGGTCGAAGATAAAGATGAGTCTTTTCAGGAGGCTGAATTTGAATGCAACGTGATAAGCGGAGCTCTGGGCGGAGGAGGAGACACGGACAATGCAAGAAGAAAGTACCTGAAGAAGGTCATGTCAATAAGAGACATGCCGACCTTCAAAGGGAAAGCCAGTAATCCTGCTCCCCCGAGATTGTTCTTCACTCAGGAGGAATTGGCGATGGTCGTACCCGGACATACGGACGGGTTGGTAATCATCGGAGTGCTAGTCAACTGCCGGGTTAAGAGAATCTTCATCGACCACGGAAGCTCGGTAGACATAATTCTCTGGGACGTTTTCCAGAGAATGAACCTGGACGAAAAGGAATTGAAGCCATGCGTCACCGAGCTGGTAGGATTCAACGGAGCGTCGTCCCCTCCAAAAGGCTACATTGATTTGAAACTGACTTTAGGCACGAAGGACTCATTCCGAGCTGGAAGGGTTTGTTTCATCGTGGTAGACACCTTGTCCTCCTACAATGTGATCATAGGCAGGCCTACAATCCATGACTGGAATATGCTGATCTCCACCAAGCATCAAGCACTGAAGATGTCAGGGGCGAATAACGAGGTCATCACCATAAGGGGGGATCAGAAAGAATCTAGGGAGTGCTACTACGAGACCTTGAGGGTCCATCAAGGAAGTCCATCATCTCCTCCTCGGCTTAAAAGTGGAGGAGCTAAGGACCAATCGCTAAAGGCATGTGAAAGCGAGGTAAACGTGATTGAACTCGACATAAGGGAGGAGCTCCAAGCACCTCGTCCTGAACCCCAGGGGGAGTTGGAAGATGTCAAGATTGGGGAGAACGGTAAAGGGCACACCAATGTGGGAAAAAACCTGGAAGCCGACTTCAAAAAGGAGCTGATTTCCTTCTTAAAAGAAAACTCCGACATATTCGCATGGAAGGCCTCGGAGATCCCCGGAATAAGCCCAACTTTCTACTGCCACAAGCTCTCCATGTACCCCGGATCGCAGCCAGTGCCCCAAAATAAGAGGAAGATAGGATCTGACCGACGTCAAGCTTTAAATGAACACGTCGACGAGCTGTTAGAAGCCGGATTCATCAAGGAGATACAATACACCATGTGGCTGTCCAACATGGTGATGGTAAAGAAGCCAAGTGGAAAGTGGAGGATCTGCGTGGATTACACTGACCTCAATAAGGTCTGCCCAAAGGACTTGTACCCAATGCCGAGCATTGACCAGCTAATTGATAATTCATCAGGATTCCAGCTACTATCATTTATGAATGCGTACTCTGGGTACAATCAAATCCCACTACACCCAGACGACCACGAAAAAACCGCCTTCATTTCAGAAAAGGGAAATTTCTGCTACAACGTCATGCCTTTCGACCTCAAAAATGCAGGGGCGACCTATCAAAGGATGATGAACCGCGTTTTTCAAGCGCAAATCGAAAGAAACCTAGAGGTCTACATCGACGACATGATCGTCAAGTCAATGTGTATATCGGCACATATCGCCGACCTCAGGGAGACTTTTGAGCAGCTAAGAGCTCGTAAGATCAGGCTGAACCCGGCCAAATGCGCTTTTGGGGTACCAGCTGGAAAATTCCTGGGCTTCATGCTTACCAACCGAAGAATAGAAGTGAACCCCGACAAATGCAAGGCCATCCTCGAGATGAAGCAACCTGAAAGCAAGAAAGAAATCCAACAACTCACAGGTCGCCTTGCGGCCTTGACCAGATTTTTGCCTAAATCGGTAGAGAAGGACTTGCCTTTCTTCAAGCTCCTCAAAAAAGAGGTGGAGTTCGGATGGGGGGAAGAATGCAAAAAGGCATTCGAAAATATTAAGAACTGGCCACCCCTCCCGTACTGTCAAAGCCATAGCCCGGAGAAACGTTGATCTTGTACCTATCAGTGGGGGAAGAGGCCATCAGAGTCGCTTTGGTACGAGAGACCGACAAGTCACAACAGCCGATCTACTTTGTAGGTCGGACATTGCAAGGACCGGAACCTCGTTACCAAAAGCTCGAAAAGGTTGCATTCGCCCTGCTCACCACGGCAAGGAGGCTCCGACCTTATTTCCAGGGTCACCGAGTCATTGTGCGAACAAACCAGCCCATCAGGCAAGTACTCCACAAGCCGGACCTAGCAGGAAGGATGATCAACTGGGTCGTCGAGCTCTCCGAGTTCGATATATCATATGAACCTCGGCATGCAATTAAGTCGTAAGCGTTGGCCGATTTCATCCTCGCTAACCCCATCTAATGAAAAGGGAGAAGGGAATGAAGATCTCTGGACAATATATGTCGACGGATCCTCGAACTCTAAGGGGAGCGAGGTCGGGGTGATCGTTGGAATCCCTGAAGAAGTGTCCATTGAACACTCACTTCACCTAGCCTTCCCGACCTCAAACAACCAAGCTAAATACGAGGCGTTCATTGCCGGGATCGTGCAAGCAAAAGAGAACGGAGCAAGCAGGATAAAAATCATGAGTGATTCACAGCTGGTTACTTCACAAGTTGAGGGAAAATATCAAGCCAAGGGTTCCCTCATGATGAAGTACCTCTAACAGGTTAAGGAGCTATTAGCCGAATTTGACGAGGTGGTAGTCCAGTACATACCTCGGAACGAGAATAATAGGGCCGACATCCTATCTAAACTCGCCAGCTCGAAAGGCTCAGGAAACCATCACACTGTAATACAACAGAGCATCCGGGAGCCGACCTGCGTCATGATGGTAACCGAGACTGAGGATTGGAGAAGGCCAATAGTGGCCTACCTGGAAAAAGGACTCCTGCCAGATGAAACACAAGAGGCCAAAAAACTCGTGAGGAACTCGGCCTGCTTCACCATAGTAGAAGGGCAACTCTACAAAAAGGGTTTCTACACACCCATGCTGAAATGCCTAAATAAGAATGAAGTCGAATATGTGCTGGCCGAGATCCATGAGGGAATAAACGGACACCACATGGGAGGAAAAGCTCTCGCAAGGAAGGCACTAAGGGCAGGATACTACTGGCCCACCATGGAAGCAGATGCGAAGGGGCACGTCAAAAGATGCGAACAGTGTCAGAAACACACGCTAATCCTTCGTGCACCCCCCGAAGAGCTGCAAACAATCACGACACCATGGCCATTCTTCAAATGAGGGATGGACCTGTTGGGACCTTTTACCGCGGCTGAAGGACAACTCAAGTGGTTGATAGTGGCTGTTGACTACTTCACCAAGTGGATCGAGGCTTAACCCCTCACCACCATTACCTCGGCAAGGATACAGAGATTCTTTGAGAGAAACCTGATTAGCCGATTTGAACTTCCCACCGAGATCATCACAGATAACGGGACCCAGTTCACTAATAAAAAGTTCCAAAAATTAATGACCGACTTCAAGATCACACATCGGTTTGCATCAGTGGAACACCCTCAGACTAACGGACAAGTCGAGTCTGCCAACAAAGTGATTATCAACGGACTCAAGAAAAGGCTGTTCGAGGCCAAAGGAAATTGGGTGCAACAACTGCACCTCGTCTTGTGGGGTTACAGGACAAGCACCCACTCTGCAACTGAAGAAACTCCCTTCAAGCTGATATATGGGTGCGAGGCCATGATTCTGGTTGAGATCGGTGAACCATCCTGGAGGAGGGTACAAAGATTACAAGGTACCGAAGGTCAAAACAAGGAGGCACTTCTTATGGAACTCGACCTCCTGGACGAATGCAGAGAGAACGCCAGATACAAGAATATGATGGCGAAACGCCTAGTAAATGCTAGGTTCAATAAGAAGGTCAGACCACAGTCATTTCAAAGCGGCGACTTGGTGCTAAGGAGAGCGGACATCAGCAACAAGAATGCCAGAGATGGAAAGCTCGCCGCAAACTGGGAAGGTCCTTACAAAGTCAAGGAAAATTTGGGAAAGGGAGCCTATACCTTGGAAACTTTCTCCAAGAAGCCAGTAAAGAGAACTTGGAACGCAGACAAGCTAAAGGTCTACTATAGTTAGACTTGAAGTCCGACTTTCGAGATGAAGGCGAGCTCTTAAGCTCGGTCAATAGATAGCTTTATTTCTACGAAAATAAGACGAGCTCTTAAGCTCAGTCAGTAGGTAGATTTATTTCGAAGCAAATAAAACGAGCTCTTAAGCTCGGCCTTGTAAATAGACTTCTTTTGAAATGCAAATAAAATGAGCAATGACCTCAATTGTGTTATCAATGCGTATCAATTTCTATTCAAGTAATTGAAGCCATAAGAGCTTCACGATCAAACAAAGGAATGAAAATTTTGTTGACGAACAAAACATAATCCTAGATCGATTAAATGAAACCTCGGCCAATCGCAAGTCGAATGATGCGATCGAAAGCGAACCTCGAACTTATAAGTAAAGGTGAAGCAAAACAACGATCTCGGAAAAATAATACCAATACACAAAGTGTTAAAGCCGACCTAAAGCAGCAAATATGTCCAGATAAAATAAAAAAGGGGCTCAAAGGCCCCATAACAAAAGTACAAAATAAAAGTCGGCATTCCAACCCCTTCATTCCATAACACGAGGAGTGTTAGCGACATGAACCTCGGCTCCGGTCTCCTCTTCATCAGCATATTCAGAATCTGGAGTCCCAGGAACAATAGCGTCATCCTTTACATCATATGTCACATCCATGCCATCAGTAATAAGGCCAGGGTTCAGAACCCAGGCTTGAGCAACGGCATTGTCAAAGGCTTGGGTGGTAGCATTTACGACCACGGCTTTAGCCTCCTCAAAGTCGTCTTCAAGCCTTTGAATCTGGGCATCCTTGTCGGCCATGGATTTTGAGAGAACCTCCTTCTCAGCACTCAAGCCATTCGCTTTGGCAGTAGCCGACTCCAAATCCTTCTTAGCCTTGTCTAGGTCAGAGCACAACTCGCGAACCTTGATCTCCAAATCGGACTTATATTTGCTCAGCTCCCCTACCTCAATAGTGAGGGACGAGTTGGAGGCCACAGACAAGTCGAGCCTCTGATTAAGATCCTGGAAGGTTTGAAGCAAAGAGGTGGCCTTCAATGAGTCCTCCTTCAAACGCACCAGCAGGCCCTCACAGTAGAAGTCAAGCTCGAGCCACCAATGAGCTCCGGAGGAGGCTTCAGGGCGGCCCTAAGCCGGTCAGAGACCCCGACCCTCCACAACTCCCCAGGCTCTAGAGTAATCAGGGTCCCTTGAGGAGCGGTGGAGGGAGGAGGAAGCGGCGAGGAGGAAGGAGAAGAACTGTCGGTCATAATCACCTCACCGCTCGCCGAGCTACTGCCAAGAATGGCATCAACCCGTCGTTTCTTCTGGACCTCGGTATCAGCAGAGGAGACTTCTTTGGCCTTCCCCCTTCCTGACTTCTTGGGCAAAAACTTTTTGTATTCAGCACTCGTCATGCTAACTGCAAAAAAGAGTCTAAGATTAAAATCCAAATCATGAGATATGTCAGAAATAGGTCATAAAGAAGAATCACATACCAAGTTCACAAAGGAGATCCTCTCCAAATTTATTTACAATCCGAATCAAATCGATAATGACGTACTCGCGGGCGTAACCAATCAAGACAGACGCTGCTAGCCTCTCCGAATCGGAAAGAGCTACTCCTGGAGTAGCATAGTCTTTAGGACGCCACTGATAATGATTTTGCATCCAATAAATCTCAAATCGACCTGCCAAATCCCCTCCGTCTAACCAAGACGAGGCAAACCAGGGGAGGCAGTCAGACCGAGCCACTACCCTGAAGTAGGCATCCTTAAAACCTTTGAAAGATTGGGAATAGGGGATAAAAATACCCCGGTTCGGAGCACCTCGAAGGGTAACCCAACCTTTCCTTTCCTTCGCCTCGGCCCTGGTCCGAGCTGTATATACATCAAAGAAATAGAAGAAAAGGCAAACTGTGCAAGGAAGACAGAGGTATGCACACACTTGCTCGAAACCCCGGATGAAAGCCCAGGAGTTGGGATGCAGTTGCGAAGGTGCAATCCGGAGTCTACGAATCACGGTTATCTAGAACTCGGTGAAGGGAAACCGAATCCCTAACTTGGTAATCAGATCCCGGTAAAAGTAAAAGAAATGGGGCTCGTCCAAGATAGGGCCCGCACACACCGAATGATCACCTGCTGGGAGCATATCCACCCCACTAGGGTCCCCAACTGAAAGTTGGGCTACGTCGGCAGGAGACATCGTAGATCGAATGTGAAGAATCTCAAGAAGAACCCAATTTTGGACGTCAGAATCTTCCATAGCTATGGTCCTGGAAAACAAAGGATGAGGATCAGTATAAAAATCAGCCAAATCTGATCTCGGATTTTCGAGATCGGATGGCAACGAGCGCGGACTCCATGAAAACGGTATGGAGCTATCAGAACTACTGACTAGATCGACAAATGGCATCCGACTTAAAGCTAAATAGCCAAAAACAGAAGGGGAATGCGACTTTGGAAAACCCAACTCAGATGAAGAAAGGCTGGAAGAACTATCATCCAGCTGAAGGGGAGGAATCCGACCTAAAACGGACCTCGGACCATGGGCGACCTGAGATGACGGTAGAATGTAGGATAAAGGAATCGGGTCAGGAGAAACATTCAACCCACTCGTCGAAGGATTCGAGGCTAAAGAAGGACCACTAATGCCGAAGTCAAGCTGAGGCTGATAACCCCCTCTTATCCGACCTCTTCTACCGCGTCCACCTCGGGAACTCCGGCGACCTCCTCGAGGACCGCGGAGAAGCTGTTGAAGCTTCTCCTCCTCGGCGTACTTTCTCCCATAAAACCAATACTGCACAGATCGAGGCAGTCGTTTCAACATTTCTTCGTCATCCTCACCACCTCGGCCAGATGCCGAACCCGAAGAAGGGCTGTGAGTACTCATAGTCAAATCCCCAAATTACAGGCAAACCTCCTCAGAACTCTCGAACGAAGACTCAAAGGAAACAACTGACTCCTCCCTCCACCCACCAAATCCCAGCTCAAACCAAAATAAAATACAAGCGATAACTGAGCCAAAGTTGAGCAAAAATAAGGAGGGAAGAAAGGAGTACCTGAATAAAAGGTGAATGAAGCAACAAGGAAATAGCTAGAGAAGACGCGAACGAACTCAATGAGAACCTCCAAGAACAGCAAAGAGAGGAAAACACTTGATGAAGACAAGGCCAGGAGAAAACTCCTATACCATTTTGAAAAATGGTATTTAAAGGGAAACGAGCCATAGGCGCGAAGATGAAAGGACCCCAAACGGTTGAGCAGTTAGGGGCCAAATGGTAAAATCACCCCTGCACACATTTAATAAGCACAATCATGACCTACACATAGTCAGGATGGCGCGCCCTGCACGATGCACAAACTGCCAACAGATGTAGAACACGTGGATCGTGGTAACCGTCTTAGCAGGGCCTGAAACGAAAGATCAAGCTGATACGATAAGATCAAACTTCACGCTCCAAGCTCCAAACTCGCCTTAATGTCGCAGGTCAAAAAAATGAGCTTGGCCACGAGGTCGCAGCCGAAAGTCATAACATGACCAAGAACTTCAATTCGGCCCGACATTACTGAGGCGAAACTCAGAACAAACAATGCCTGAAGGCATAAGAAGGACTCGTGGCAACTCTGACATGTTAGAAACCGATCTCAACCTACAATACCAAGGAAGATCAAAAAGCATCACCGAACGACCTCGGCAAAAGTGATTCCGAGTAATGTGGTGGACCTCGAAGTTTCGAAGGTGCAATACCAAAACGAATGAACTCGGGTGAATCAAATCCGAGATGACATAGCAAACACCTCGGCATTCCAAGCCTCGGAATACCGAGCTGGGGGCAACTGTTATGGATATGAATATCATATCCCAACTACTCACCTAAGAATCTACTAAGAGGTAGATTCATGAATATCTCAACAACACTAAACAGTCAAAATGCACAAGATAAAGATCACATCCCAACAGAAAGGGAACAAACCCTAATGCAATCTGGGGAGCTCAAAAGGCCCAAGCCTAGAAAGGTAATCCTTATAAATAAGAGCTTGAGGACCCCATGTACGGATTTTGAACTTATTTACTAATATTGCCCACACTGTGCACACACCCACCCCTTGGCTATAAGCCTATTGCTTGTGCGCAGTGATTGGGACTTCGGCTATAAGCCTAGTATACACCTGATATACATTATCTCTGAGCGCATACCTCACGGTATAGCAATACGGTTAATCCAGGACCGAACAATTTCCCTTATTGATGATCTCATTTTACTTGTTAGAAGACTATATTTAAATGAAAGATGAGCTATCCCGAATGAAAATAACTTTCAGTAGTAAAGTGGAAGGAACTATATCTGCTTCAATGTTAAGAAGTGCAACCTTTATACAGAGGATAAGATCAACACCTCAATAACCAGCTAATGGCAAGGTCTCGTAGCCTACAACACGCATCTTGGTTATGATCCTAGCATGCCAACCATCATTGAAGGAATTAATAAGAGTCTAAAGCAGCAAAGGTTCTCATATCCACTCATAAATACATGCTATAAATATCAATGCTCTCATGAAAGATACGCAATTCATTGTGTAACACTTGAATCTCCTTGTGCCAATACCGAGTATCATGGAAGATCACCTTCAATAAACTTTCAAAGGAGCCTTTTCAACTACCAATATACCAGCTCATACACGCTAGCGGATTTTCTTCAACCATGTGTGATAATTAGCCCACCTCCTATATTTGATATTATGTTACGAAATTAAACTTCCTATTAGGAGAACCCTTTGGGCTTTGAAACATGAATATTGTACAAACTTTATTTTGCTGAAATTCAACCTTTTTTTATTAGAAAATAAGTATGACAAGGATTGAACATGAATGATTTTATATTTATAATTAAGGCTTTATTAATCTCATGCAACAGGAGAGAGAAGCTCTCTTATGCTATAGAGATAATCATATGTGGGAGTCACCCACTTACAGAAAAAGAAAAAAAAGCAACACGGAAATTGATGAATGTGTAGGAAAGAAAAATACTCTCCTACAATGTAAGAGTATATTTTTCCTTATAATTATCCAAGAATTCTTTGGACTTGAAAGATGGATAATACACATGCTTATATACAATGGCGGAGCCAGAAGTAAAACTCAACTTGTGCCAAAAGACCCAATAAGGTAAAATTCAGTCGGTGCTAAGATTGTATTATTTTTAAGTGCTAAAGTCGTACCTTAATTTTTTTTTAAAAAAAATTGTACCATTTCTAAAAATTAGTTGATGCCAAGACACCACCTGGGCAACAAGTGGCTCCGCCATTTCTTACATATCCTATGCTAAGAAATTTCATATTATTAGAGATTGGGGTGGCAATGATCGAATTTTATCCCATTTGATCATAAAGTCTATGATACCATGTCATGCAACCAACTTATCCTTTTACGCAAAAGTCCTTTGGGCTTATGTGAATCTTGCATTTGTCTACCCATCTTGTGCTAAAATTTAACTTTTTCTTTTATCAGAAGAATGGGGACAATAAAAATCAAATTCCAAACCACTTGATTACAGAGACTCTATTACCATGTCATAGCCACCTCTCTCTCTCAAAAAAAGTTAAACTATTGGATGTAATGTCTTAGGTTCAAATTTGACACCTTCAATTCCTTTTTTTTTTTGGCTTACCAAAAAAAAAAAGAATCAACCTTTTTTTTTGGCAAAATTAACTCTTTTAATTGAAGGTTTCCTTGTATTTTAGTAAAAAGAATTTTTTTTTTTTTGGGGGGGGGGGATTTGTTGTAGTTTCAAAAAAATCAAGCAAATGTCATAAAAAAGATTGTTGTGTGAATGGAATTCAATTCACTTATCATTTTCACGGTCCAAACGTTGTATACTTAGGATTTGAATTCAAGATTCTTAATTAAATTGAAATAACTTCACCTCAATTGATCCACATATTTAATGGTCACTTTCTAATTTCTTTAATTATAATTATAAAATAACACATTAGAAAAAAAAAAAAACCTCTCTCTTTTAAATGGCATTATTTTTTCTTCTAATTTTTATTATTTTAAAGTGTCAAATTTTCATTTGGAGAAATAGAAATAAAATCAAATAAAAGTGATTTAAAGTAGGGTTGTCATTTGTGGCTTTTGGCATACTTTCATAACTGACCTGCTCATCAAGGTTGAATTTAGAAAGAAAAAAAATTCCCTCGATTGCTTGTGGGTAATCGATTTCCAAACTCATTTGTATTTTTAATTTTTTTACCAGTTTCAATATTTGTAACTTAAGTTAAATAAATTAGTAATACTCTAACTTTTTCTTTTCCAAAATAATGTTTTCCCTCCACGATCACACTAGTGACAAAAGAAATACAAAGTGAATTAATAAAATTAAATACAACAAAAGTATAAGTTATATTTTTAATTTTAACCGTTAATTTTATTTATATTTAACGGCAAAAATAATAAATCTTCCCCTAATTAAATTTAACTCTGATATAGTGTGTATTACTCAATTTGATAATGGAAGTGATCAGTGCATCTTGTGAAGCACGGAATGGAAGGGACAAACAAACAAATACTTAATTGTTCTCTTGACACCCATCGCGTCATGTCTACAACGCAAGAAAACTACCGACAGACCAAGTTTGGAACAAAAAAATTAAAAATAAAGTTCCATTTCAACACACGATATTTCAACAATTTCCTTCCCAGTTCTAACCCCAAACACTACTTAGCCTCCACATATCACTGCACTAGTGCAGCATAGGTAGAAAAACATCACATGAATTGATAACGAAATCGATAGCACATGGTACAGTCTCATAGGATGATCATAGATTGAATTGTTTATTCAAGCCATGTCATATAACTATAATTCTTACGTGGGTCTTCAAAAAGATAAGCATTTTTATAACGTCAAAAGGAATTTTGAAGAAAAGATTGGAGTACAAGGTTAAATGAGAAAACACCTAAGTAGAAGTAGATGCACGTTACAACATAAAATAAACATCGAATTAAAAAAGTGTAAAGGCCATGACAGCTAAGTTTAATCTCAAACATTAGTTCAATTCAACAAATGGAAAGCGGCACAAGAATGGACCTCATTGACAAAACAAGGCCGTATTACAAAATCTAAGACATCAGAAACAAGCCTAACTAAATTGTCGAATCAAAAGAAAATAAACAAAGACACGACAATCGTGAATCCAGCTAAGAGGTTTTTACTTCCACCTATCTGTATCCCTAAATTTCTGGACACGAAGCAAATCAAAAGTAAGAGATCTCTACTTACAACGGTACATTTTCTACGCCTCACTCTCAGACAATAGGCCTCTTTTGAGTCCACAAATTCCAAAATACTAAATTTCACAGGCAGACCGACCGTATTTAAACTACAAATTTCTCAATTGAAAAACCTAACACAAAAATGCAAACATGCGGACTTTTCAAACTAATAGAAACAAATGAAAAACTAGACATTATAAATGGCAATCTACCTTCCAGTTCATGTCAGCCACCTATATATTTCGAGGACAACCAGAAACCGAGTAACTTCATCATGTAACTCAGAAGCAGGATTCATATGAAAACCATAAAATACATCTTAACTTTCATGACAAACAACATGCAACAACGTGCAAGCACAAGAAGAATGCAACTCATCCAAAAGAAAGTCAAGTAACCCATATTGCATCTGGAACTATTTGACAGTAAACTGCTACTGCAAATATGGAAGTGACAGCCAAAGGCGATATACATCCATTTACAGATATAGTTTTTGTTTCAAATCAGGTAACTAAAGGGTCCTTTGAGGATAAAAAAAGAAAGTAGGGTAGGGAACATAGAAAAAAAGCCCAACTTAATCAACATAATGAAATCACCGCACAAAAATCTGGTTTTAACCTGCCTTCAGAAATACTTTACATTAAACTGCTTCAGCAATGAAAAACATATGACCCAATTTGAAAGTGACAAACAAAGGCCTCATACTGGATAGAGAATTTGTTTCTAACCAGGGTGACTAAATGGACCTCTGAGGAACAAAAGGAGAGGACAAGAGCCAAAAAAAGAAAAAGACCAACAAAATCCACCAGCACTGTAAACAAAACTGGTTTTTTAAGCAAATATATGAAAGAACCTTCTAACTTTGACAATCTCAAAGTGATTTTAAATAAGCATGACCAAGGGAAAAGAAAATGGGAAAATACATGTTAAAAAGGAAAAAGTGGAGAGCAACAAAAGGGAACCTTTTTCTACTTTTCCAATAGGTCATAATTGGGGAATTCTACCATCACCTAAAAAGTTTCTCTAAATGTGAGAACTTCACAAGCAGGTCAAAATCAAACTTACATCAAAAACATGAATTTTTTCCTATTTAAGTTAGATTGATTTCATTATTGGTGCCTGTTTAAATAACAGTGGCTGTCAAACCTGCAAGACAACTAAACAAATTAGGTAAGCATACTCTTGAGCAGAAGTCAAAAAGCCGCTTGATCTGTTAGTTTCTAAGCAATTTTTTCAAGGAATAATGACCAAAAGCACTTAACACGTTATGCAAATTTCATTTCAATAATCATGCGTTCAAAAATAACCAAAACGCCAAGTACTTGAGAAATTCAAAAAAAAAATATTAAAGAAAAGGGAAAACAGTATCGAATAAACCGTATAAAACAATATAAAAGCAACTCTTGGAATACCAAGTTGAAGCACAATGGTTCACCCAAGCATAAATCTCAAAACATATTTTGTTCTGCACCTCAAACTCCTCATAATACAGATATAAACCAGTTCCAAAGGATTTTTTGAAGATAAAGTAAAGTAAAATACTACAGTATTTTGAAATGAAAATAAAGATGAAAAAGAGTAGGTGGCCAAAACAGAACTTCATTTGGTAATTTAAATAATCTGATCTTTGAAGTAACGTTTCATTATAAAGACGCCAATTGCACAGCTCCTTAAACTTCAGAAGAATCACCAGGCCAGTAATAAAAGACTGATGTACTTATGAAGAATCTGCAAAATGAATAAAAAAGCATGAAAAACAATTTCAAAGTGGGAAAAAAATTGAAAAGGACCAATTTTCGACCAAATTGATCAAGAGCTATTAAAAGTTATATATCAAGCTCAAAATGATTTGACATTTCAACATGCTGGAACAGCATGCACTTATGTCATAAAGGATTTGTTTTAGTAAGCACCCCAATTTGGTCCTCAAGATTTTCACAACATAAAATTGGACCTAGAAAAATTGATACATCAAATAATAATTACGTCATTGAACGAAATCAATTTGGTACAATTAAACAGTAAATTTTGAACTACTTTGATGTCTTAAACTCATCAATTGAGGACCAAATTGATGTTTGAAAAAACTTTCAAGGACCAAAATGGGAGTTTGCAGGTTTTTTTTTATATACAAATATGCATTGAAAAGTGAAAAGCGCCATCAGCCCAACAACATTAGAAGATGATTAACCAACTAAATAGTAAAATATAAGGCCATAAATACAGTATGCTTCACAGAGAAGAAAGCAAAAAGGATCATTCACCATGAAGCCTTAGTTCAAAACAAAAGGACTTAAAACCATAGAAACACAACAAAACATATCATTAACTTGAGTTTGAATTTAATAAATGAGTAAAACAGTACTGAGTACCTCAATTAGAGCATATATGAGATCATTAATGCTATTGCAAACCAGGCGGGAATAGGCAGAAATAAAACCGTTAAAAACAGTCTCCTGGACTAATAAAAGTCAAAAAACGAATCTATAATGTTTTCACAATTATTCATCTTATGTTTACAACAGCTTTCCTGAAGATGGTGAATGGATATCTAGCATTCTCAGCTTGCTAGTTAAATCTTGAAATCTCTCGTGGGAAGTCTCATAGTCAATACATCAGTTAATTGAAGTCTCAAACGGATATGTATAGTAGAAATAAACCTGCTATCCAACTTCTCCTTGATAAATTGGTGGTTGATCTCAAGTGTTTTGTTTAGTCATGATGAATTGGATGATAAGCTATACAATAACAGATTTATTATCACAAAACAACGCCATAGGTCCTTCATATTTCGCTTTAAGGTAGGTATAATTTATAGTAATTCACAAACCTCTTGAGCCATAGCTCTAAATTTTACCTCTGGCTTGACCGATCTACCACATTTTGTTTCAAAGCTTACCCAAACACACCCTAGATTAGATACAAGACAAGTGAATAAAAAGATGTCAAATTTGACATTTCCTGTCTATTTGTTTTGCATACAATACAGTGGACGAAGTATATCCACTTAAACGTGTAAGAAAGCAAAAAAGTGTACAGGTGTGACCCATATACAACAGCTGCCCCATTGGCCAAGGTTCCGGACCACAAGGTGGAGTGGATTGGAGAATTTTCACACATTGGTCGCTTGTACTTATTGCAACTAAATCCTAAGCATGTTTAGTGCACCTAAAACGTTGGATGCACTTTTATGCTATACTAATACAAATAATTGAAATTATGACTTAATTACATTTCTACTATGTATTCACATATGCTGCCTTGATATTTGATCTAAACTAAGTAATAACAAAAGCTAAAAACTGTACAGGAAAAGTTAATAAAAAATATTATTTAACTCTCAAAATTTGAAACTTTCCCAGAAAAAATGAAAAAAAACAAAACAAAAGAACTTGCAAAAACATAGTGGATATACAATATTATACAATTAGTATTGTAGAGTACTTAATGTCTTCCATACCAATCAAGAAGTCTACTAAAAATACAGGACACTAAAAAAACCCTAAACAATTACTCCTAGGCAAAGTTAGATAACAGGTCTGGGATGAAAAGTATCATATATGAGGCAAACAAAAAATAGGAATTAAATTGCACAAAAATATATTAATGACCCAATAACAACTAGACAAGGGAGGCGAGAAAAAACTAACAAAGAAGAAACTATGGACATGAAAAAGATAAGCAAGGAATTACTTATATCACCAAGAAACTAAACAAATGCAAGGAACAGACATGAACTGCTAATGTGTGAGAGCATGTATACATCTCTCTTTTTAACTCTAATGCTATGGCTTCTTCCCAGCCTACCAATCTTCCTTTATTTTCAGTCATTTCCCATTCCTTCCATACATCATTTCTCCATCTTTCTATTATTATTGCATAATTACACACCCATAGTAGTCAATAGCCACGCCGGTTGCGCTTTGTGAAGCTTCGCCGCAACCATCTGCGCCACGCTGCACTAGATCGCAATAGCGGACGTTGCGGACGCATTTGCGGCCAAATCTCGCCGCAACAGTGTCTTTTTATGGTTTTAACCCTAACCCACTCTCTCTTTCTGCCTTTCTGCCTCGCTGTTGTGTGTCTCTCTTCTGCCTCTCTTGCTTTCTTTATCGCGCTCGTTTCTTCCCTTCTCTACTTCTCTCTTATAGTATTGAAGTTCAATGTGGAAGCCATGAACGAAGAAGCAAAGCTTTGAGTGAGAGAAAGAGTGTGAGAGAGAGAGAGAGCAGATGACGGAGAAAAAGAGAAATAGTAAGAGAGAGATAGAAAATAGATGAAGGAGAAAAAGAGAAACTTTGACAGAGAGAACGGATGAAAGAGAAAAAGAGAAAAGGTGAGAGAGAAAGAGATTCTGATCTATCTTTATTCAAAGAAAAGAAAAGTATATTTGTCAGAAAAGTGATTCACAAGTCACGATAACCAAGTAACCTGGTTATAGTAACAGTGGTAAAACTATTTCTATATCCCAAAAAAAAAAGAATGCATCATTAAAAGGTAACTAAGGTAAAACACTAAAGTAACTAAGATAAATCTGGTAGATCAGTAAAGTACAGTTACAACTATAGATAGTACAACTATAGCTAAAGTCTGGACACTTATTACTAAGAGGTAACATGTCAACTCTACCTTTATTTTATTTTTTAAATTATTATTTATCTTTATATTTTTTTTTATGCGTATTTCTTTTAGGTGTTATTATTTTTTAATAATTTATTATGTTACACACACACACATATATATATATATACATATAATTTGGTTTTTTAATAAATATATTTTTTCCGTTATTTCTGCAAACCGCAACCCACAATAGCGTTATAGCGATTTTGAGGGTTGGCCGCATCAGGCCGCAATTCGCATTTGATAACTATCTACACACCATTAATGATGTTTTTGACCCAGCCGGCACACCCACCCAATGATCCAAACTCATAAGACTTTCCATGTTCTTTGTCTAACATTATTATTCATCCTCTCTATCTCCAGTGAAATAGATAGAAATAATTATGCTTCCATCAACAAATATGAACAGACACCAAACATTCTTGACATACAAAAATATGTATTCTAATTTCTAAATGTAAAGAACCTTGGGATACACCACCCCAAAAGCTAGCTCAAAGGGTGGGAGTGTCCAAGGCCTTATAAACTCCACATTAGTTGATCATACAACTAATGTGGGACTATATATCTCAACACGCCCTCTCACGCAAGAGCCCTTTGGGCTTGAAATTGCACAGGCCCAATTTTTGGTTTACCTTTTGTGCTTTTTTATTTTTAATTCCACTTTTAAAGTGGGAGGCGGTGAGGATCGAACTTGTGACTTTGTAGTCACTCAAGCTCTGATACCATGTAAAGAACCTTGGAATTCACCACCCCAAAAGCTAGCTCAAAGGGTGGGAGTGTCTAAGGCCTTATAAACTCCACATTAATTGCTCATACAACCAATGTGGGACTATATATCTCAACAAGCACAAAATGAACATGCATAAACAGTATTAGTTAGCAGATTGGATTATATAAAAATATGATTTTGTACTCTCTTCCACTGCATAGAATAGAGAAACCTATTAAAAGAAAACTAGGTCGTTCTTCCATCTTTAACTCCAAACATACTAACAAGTTTTATGATCAGCATCAACTCCTGGTAAATACAATAGTACTCAGCAAACATTGACAAATCTAATTTCAACCCAATCACCAATTTGAATCCAGCATCCTTTGCAACTAAGGGCCCCTTACCATATTATCACCATATACACATTACCATTCTCATCACCTCATCCAACACTTAAACCACATACAATCAAAATACAATAGAAAGAAAGATTTGAACAAGAAGAAAACAAAGATTAAATAATATGAACATAATGTTATGCAATCAAATGTCCTATTTAAAACCCCTGAAAGTGTGGCATTAAAATCACCAAGATGAGATCAAAAAATTAGCTTCCTTAGACCGACTCCCATACCTTCTCTATTTCTTTTAGTAAGTCAACTAAACAGTACCCAAGGACAGAAAAACAAGCTAAAATGCCAAAAAGAAATTGTCAATGAAAGAATATAAATACACCATACCTGAAGCACACACCTAGTGCCCCATGTCAGTCAATATATTAGCTTACTTACACTGACTCCACAAACTTCCCTATTTATTTCTTTTTGTAAGTCAGTAAAACAGTACCCCAAGCAAAATCAATAATAACAATAATAATGATGATGATAAATTAAAGAATATGAATACACCATACCTGAGCACGCCTAATGGCCCATGTAAGGGGCAACACCACCATATTGCCCAACACCATGCTGCTGCTGCTGCTGCTGCCCTCTTCCAGAACCACCTTGCCCCACCTGCTGGTTGGGATATGCACTCTGCAATCCTACTTGATTCCCATATCCCCCAATAGCCCCGGAATTCACATTTGCCTGGCTACCATAACCACCCTGCATTCCATGTCCAGCCGGGTTCACAGCCGCCTGCGATCCTAGTGTCCCCAACAAACCAGTCAGCCCCAAGCCGGCACCCTGAGAAGCCAGCAAGGCTGTCAATGCCTGCCCAAGAGCAGGATTCAGCGCCTGTGCAGCAGCCGCCGCAGCTCCCCCCTGGTTATACCCGATTGCCGGCCCCGCCGGTGCCATCAAGTGCCCTGGCGTGGCAGCTGCAACGCCACCAACAAAGCCAGGATTCCCATTTCTCTGAAACTGAGTTGCTGTCGTTGTGGCTGCAGCCACCGTCGCCCTCTGAGCATTATTCTGATGATGTTGTTGCAGTGGTGGGTATTGCTGCTGCATTCCAAATCGCTTGGGACCATCAATAGCTTTTTGGCAATGCAAAATGTGGCCTTCGAACTCCTTGTGCGGCTCCTCTAAAGCCCTCTTCGCACTCTCCGCGCTCTTATAAACGAACAAGCAGAACCCCTTGGGTTTTCCCGTCAACTTGTCAAGCCCTAACGGCCCATCCTCAATCTCCCCGAACCGCGAGAAGAACGCCAGCAGCCTCTGCGGGTCCAATTCGGAACCCACATTGCTCACGTAGATCTTCCTCTGCGTGAATTCCACTGCCCCAGGGGGCGCGGTGGTAACAAAATTCGGTTGTGCCATCGGAACTCCGACACCGGCGAGGTTATTTGGCTGCTGGACCGGACCGATTGATGCCAGCTGGCAGGCTGTCATTCGGTTACCGATCTTCTTCTGCGGCTCCCTGAGCGCAAGGCGAGCACCGCGGCGGGACTTGAAGAGGATGAAGCCGTAGCCCTTGGATTTCCCGGAGATCTTGTCGCAGACGGCCTTGCAGTCTTCGATCTCGCCGTATTGTCCGAAAGCGGCGGTTAGGGTTTCGGCGGTGGTGTCCCAACCGAGGCCGTGAACGAAGATTTTCCGGTGTGAGGGATCGGAGTCCGCCACCTTCCGGATCCGTTCCGCCACATCGCGGTGCTTGCTCGCGGCATCGCACAGAAGCCTCGCGATCTCGTCCTTTCCGAAAGGTTCTAGAAGCTTCTGGATCGGCTCGTCCTCGTCGTCTTCCACGTCGTTCACCGTGGGTGCTGACGTGGATGGCGCCTTAACCGTCTGATCATTAGCGTTTTGTGCATGATTGTCCTCTTCCTCTTCCTCTTCGTCTTCTTCTTCTTCTTCTTCTTCATTCTCTTGTTCTTCTTCTTGTTCTACCTCTTCTTGTGGCTCCTCTTCGATTTCTTCTTCTACTTCTTCTTCGACTTCCTCGTACACTGCTTCCAAATCGAATTGATGTTGTTGTTTGAGTGGGGGTTCTTCCACTTGCGCCGATTGAGCGGATTTAGCTGGCAATTTTCGCTTTCTCCCCATGTTTTTTTTTTGGTTCTGAACAGTTGATTTTCTCAGAGGCTCTCTCAACTCAGGTCAAGGTTAGGGTTTCGGATTTGACTATTCGTTAGTAATTTATATAATGTTAATTTAATTTTTAATTTTTAAAAGCAATTATTGTATAAGATATTGTTATTTGTTACAACAAATTATTTTTAGTTTATTTATATGAGGGAGGATATTCTTATTATCAACTTTTTTTACTACTACTCCACTATCACTTTAGTCACTATTGGATTCAAAAGTTATTTTTTTTTCTCTCTTCATTCAACTTTTTCTCTAATCCAATAGTAATTAGAGTAAAAGTGAAGTGATAGTAAAAAAAATGGGTAGTAAAAATATCTAACTCTATTTATATTGGATGATGAATGAATAGATATTTTGCAGGCCACGGCCCATGTGAAATGTAAACAAACAGTTGTCTTTACTTTGCAAGGTAAGATTGGGTTCATTGAACCTAGACTATCTTGTAATTCTAAATTAATATAAGAAAATAAAATATAATGACCAAGACACTGGCAAGAAACTATATTTGGAAATTTGGCTAGAGGAACTAACTTGAAATTCTTTGAATTTGTCACTTGGCCTTAACTTATGGTATTTTGTATTTTATTTTTTGTAGTAAATAAGGAGGGCATAAGCTCAAAAACAGAAATTGCAGTGCTATCGTGGCTCTAACTAAATCAGCATCATGCATATCAGGTCGTAGAAGAGGAGTTATCTAACGTGGAGGACTTGAAAAAAGTTGGAATTCATTTTCAATACCAATCCCATATTTTGTTTGCCAACCAATAGTTTAAATCACGATGAAGGTGCTTAATTTCAATATAAAATAAGAAAAGTGTGTGTCATTTTAAATGATACAAATTATATCATTTCATAGACACAAAAAAATATGAGTCCCACTGAAAACATTAAAAATAAAAAATAAAAATATATATTTCATCTTTTTGTATTTATAAAATGAACAGTGAAGGACCCAAAATTTTTTACGAGAGAGAGCGAAAATAAAAAGTATTATCAATGTTTCATCATTGCTAAAAGAAGACTTACACCTTATAAGCAATTTTCAATTTTCATGAAATAGCCACAATATCATAGGAATGTTAATGGTTAGCCAATATACCGAGTCTAATAATATATTAGAAGCCTTAAAATCATGGTAGATGATTGGTTGCTCAGAGTCATGCAAAAAGGTGTGACATTGAACAGCATCAATGACAACTTTGATCCTTGTTGCCCAAGGAAGTGGTCGTGTGCCCCTTGCAAAAGTTTCAGTGTTTATTAACGCGCAATTTGATAGTATGGTTTGAAACAAATATAGGTTATATCCAAATATATATGAAAACTTGAATTAAAAACTGTTAAATCATAATACATTGAGGTATAGTCACTTAGAGTGTATTAATCTCTTGAAATTTATGCTACTAAAGGCATGTACTCGCAGACTAGAAGTTGGTTATCCCCATCCGAGCTGGTTATCCCCATCCGAGCAGTATCCAAAAAGCTTGACAAGATTTGGATGATGAAGTTGGCCAAGATAATTGACTTCAGATTGAAAATACAGAAACCTATAATAGGATTTGATTATTTTAAATTAAAAAAAAATCAGAATTTGAATCCAACCTACCAGCCACTCCTTTTGGCCTTGAAAACCTCCAGGTTTAAGCTTCTTCACGACTACAATAATTCCAAATCCAGGCCTTGTAGCCCTAGCAGAATGCTCATCAATCCACCCATTATAGACATGACCAAATCTCACTTCTCCTATGAGGCTATTAGGATGAAAGTTTCTCTCCCTACCAAATTTTAACACATCTGCATACCCAAGACTCGAACTCGAGACCACTGGTTAAGCTGGAACAACTCATTGCCAATTGATTAACATGCTTTGAGGTTTTGTTTAGGAGCTTTGTCATTAAAATTATGATGATTGATTTATTAATGAATGACATTAAGTGGTTAGGTTAAAATGAGACATGATAGAATGGTGATTGTATTAGTACAAAGAGGTGTGATTTGTATCACGTGTGTTTGTAGAAGATGTAAATGGGTAAATTGGGTATCATGTAGTGGAAGGAAACTTCATTGTGGCTGTGTTGTTCATAATCTTAAATATGGTTTTAAACCATCTAATGAAGATAAAATCAAAACTTAATTAGATGAGATGTTCTTATGGATTAGAAGTAGCTATAGATAGAGATGAAAATGATCGTTCTTTTGGAAAGATGTGTTTTATTTTACTAGCTTCCTTCACTCGAGGAATGATGTATATGTTTAACAATTGTTTGGCTATATGTAAAAACTTTGGATACCTTGACCAATTTTTTTTTTATCTCTAGTCCAATTTCATTTATTGGTTATAATGTTCATAATTTAATATTTATTATAAATTATCATATAAATTTAATGGAATTACGAATATAATGTTATAGGACAAAAAAAGTGTCAAATAGAAACAATAAATTGGTAGGGTCCATCAAATTTGTTTTCTCTTTTCTCCCACCACTTTCTTTGTCCTCTTTATTGTGTCTATTGGACACTTTTTTTTATCCGTAACATTATATTCATAATTCCTTAAATTTAATTTAATTGGTTTAAATAGTAACCCATTGAGGTAATAGTACGACCGAATCAATGACCGGTTTGAGTTTAATAACATTGACACATGCACAAAAGGTTAACATTTCATCTTCTAAATTAGCAACAATTCTACTTAATGATGACGAAGGGATTAATGAAATAGTTAAAAGGAATAAGACAAAGGCACAATGCTTATACCTTGGATGGAGGCAAATAAGAAATTTACCTGAAGCTAGAAACTTGACTTATGCAGAGTTTCCAAGCAAACACATCTAGAACAAGCACAAGTAAAGATGCGAATAAGGAAGAAAGGATGTCCTATTGGTCGGATTCATTATGTTTCTCTCTTGGATCTAGAGATTTTTATTTTATTTTATTATAAATCATCCGATATCCGATTGTCAATAGATGATGACTAATTCGGATTCATACCAGACATGATTATAGAAGTGATAAAACTTTATTTATTAGGATTTAAACACAACTGTATATCCATGACTCAACTCGACACCACTGATTAAACTATATTATCTATGAAACTTTACTATATGAGAATCCTAGTAAGCCAGTCAATGGAATAACATACAACAATTTTCAATGCCCTGTATTCTTATGTGAGCCTCTACTTTAGGAATATAGTTCAACCTTTTGAAGAGCAAAGTGGGTCCAATTATAAGTTGTTACATAATTATTTTTTAATTTTTCCACATAATTATTGATTACTTGATTAATTCAGTCTGAGGGGAGAATCTAGGGCCACAAGAACTTTCATATTAAAATATCTATAATTAACCACTATAAGTGATCTAATAGTAAAAGATATAAATAAAGGGTTTTATTAATCTCCTTTCACATAAGATAGTTATCTTATGTGGTAGAGAGAAAATGAGTGGGTCCCATTATTGTAAGAAAAAAGAAAAAGAAAAAAAAGTAGGGTGCGAAAATCGAAGTGAGAGAAAATGAGATAAGTTACCTCATGTGAAAGGAGAGTAATATTTCCCATAAATAATTTGTATGAGATTACATATTCATACTCATTGGGATTATTGTATACAAACAAATATCTACAATAAAACTTATTTACTCTTATGGTAAAATAAGTTTACCAATTTTTATTTATAATTTTATTAAATCTTATTTTCTTAATATTCAATTTTGTTATTCAACAATTTCAATTCTTCTTTTTTTGAAAAATAGTTCCATACATAAGGTCTGAATTTATGTCCCAATAAAAAACAAGTGGACTTTATAGTATTTAGGGATAGAATATTCTATCTATCTTTTTTTATATCTACCTTTCCCATCAATCTCTAATATTATTAGATCAAAATCTCAAGAGGAGAGAGAAATAATAAAGATTAATTGAGATTCTGATCTAACAATGTTGGAGAGTAATAGACAAATTAAGCATAAAAAGGATAAAATAACCTAATCCGTATATACATATCTATGGTTGGGGGCTATTTGACCATTGTGCCCTTTTTTTCATTTAAAAAGTACCACTTTGCTTTCGTTCTAAAAATATACATCAATATGTTCTTGTTTGACCAATATACTCGAGTATTTGCTGTTTCTAGGCATGTACTTGAGTATATGTTCAAAAAAAAAAATTACAGAACTTTTTCAACGCCCAGCTCTTGAAAATTTATGTGAAATGAAAAAAAAAACACCTGATTCGGATACTCGAGTCAAAACATATGACCTTTCGAAGTTTTATAAAAAAAATTCCAAAATTTTATAATGCCAATAGGTTTTATGATACCCACAAAGATCCTCCTCAGATTAAGTAATCTGAGGAGGAGCTTTGTTGGTATGACATAATCTATTGACATTACACAATTTTGGAAATTTTTTGATAAAATTTTGGAAAGTCATAACTTTTGACTCGGGTGTTTGAATCAGGTGTTTTTTTATTCCACATAACTTTTCGAGAGCTACGAGTTGAAAAAATTGTGTAGAATTTTTTTTGAATATATACTCGAGTACATGTCCAGGAACATCAAATACTCACTATCTTGGTCGTATACTCGGATATATGTTCACTTGATATACTCGAATATATAGTCATATACTCGAATATATTAGTCCGTTAATGATTAAACAGAACCATATTAATATATAGTTTTAGAAATTCACCCAAAAAAAAAATATATATATAGTTTTAGAACGGATACAAAATGGTACTTTTAAAATGAAAAAAGATACAATGGTCAAATAGCCTATGGTTGGGCGATAACATTAAATAATTCATTCAATTAATGACGTGGTGACCTGTGATTGAAACAAGTGTAGCAAAAAAAAGAAAAGAAGGCATAATATTGCAGAGAAGAGTAGGGAAAGAAAAGAGGTTCAATTGGGGTTGTGTCTTGGGAATGAATGGCAGCAACAACAACAACAATATAAGTGGAAGAATTGTTGTATTGGCGTCACACTTCAGTTGTTCCAGTTCTATGGCTTCTGAGAAGCAAGCTGCTCTTGATGCCACTCCCTCTGATGCTCCCACCATGTATGTTTAAAGCTTCATCCTTTACTATCCCATTATTCTAAATCATTCTTTCTTCACTTGCTTTTTAATCCTAGCCACTATTTCATGTTTATTTTTTTATGGGTATCTCCTTTTCTGACAAAATTGTTTCATTCGTCTGTTACATGTTCTGATTATCTCTGTTAGTTTGCAATCACCCTATAAAGATAGCATTTTTGTGTGGTCAGGCTCAATGGGTGTAAAAATTTTCATGCTTTTTTGCATAGGATCTTATTGTAAAGAGTGTTTAAGGTGTGTGCTTATTGGTATCATTTTGCTGCTTGTTACAAAGATGTATGCTTTATGGGACCCTTTTCCAATTGAAGTTGGTTTTTGCTTAATTTTACCCGTTTTGATTTGTCATTCACCTATTTCATGTTCTGATTGTCTCGGTTAAATTGCAAACACCCTATAATTATTGCATTTTTAGGTGGTCGGGCTTAGTGGGTATTGAAATTTTCATGCTTTTTTTACAAATATATTCTATCTTGTTGGAAAAAGTGTTTAAGGTGTGTTGTTACCAAAAAAAAAAAAAAAAAAAAAAAGTGTTTAAGGTGTGTGCTTATTGGTACCATTTTGCTGCTTATGTTATAAAAGTGTATGCTTCATGGGATCCATTTCCAATTGAAGTTGGTTGTTTGCTTAATTTTACTAGTTTTTGCATTTGGTGGAATTTGATCAGTGTTTTTGATATGGTTATTGTGGATTTTATGCACATACCCACATTATTTGAACAACCAGAGGTTCAGCAGCTTCGCGCTGGATGTGGGAGCGGGACATGAGAAGATATCTCAGTTTTGTGAGATTTTTATGAGTACATATTATTACTATTCTTAATGTTGTATTCTGTGATGCACAGATTTGACAAGATCATCAATAAGGAGATTCCTTCTACTGTGGTTTATGAGGATGATAAGGTACTGCCTTATGTGTTTTATGCTTGTAATTACAAATGGTGGGTGTTATATTGGTGTTTGCTAGAGGAATTTGTGAGAGGTAGAACTTTGCTATCCATAGTGAAAGCAGTACAATCTAGATTCGTTTTGAAATTTCATTGTTGTAGTGTTATGTAGGGTTGTTAGCTTTGATTTTTCCAGTTAAAATGGAAGTCCTGGCTCTCATTGTGAAATCTTCCTGTCGATGTTTCTTTACTGTCTAGAGTTTAAAATTTCGGACATGTAAACTAATGTCTTTACATGGATATTTCAAATTCTTTATGGCCATCTGAGTTTTGTACTGAACTTTTATTTTTTTCTTGGTTGCCTCTCAGCTTTTAGATTTCTGTGTAAATAACATTTGGCTGTTGAATTTATTTATTGCTGAAAAGTTGGGAAATTACTTGAAAAAGGGTATTCTGATATATTTAGAATTGTAAATAATGTGTACAAGGGATTCTCTATTTATAGAGAATATGTGACCTACTTTTAATCTAAAGGCCTTAGCCCAATACAACATAGGGCTTGGCCCAATACAACAATAAACTAAATAATAACTAAATCAATATTATTTACAACACTCCCCCTCAAGCTGAGGAATAGATATTTATCATTCCCAACTTGCTAGTAAGTTCTTGAAATCTGTCTGAAGGAAGCCCCTTTGTTAATAGATCAGCTAATTGACGCCCAGTGGGAATGTATGGAGTGGTAATCAACCCGCTATCAAGTTTCTCTTTGATGAAATGGCGGTCGACCTCAATATGTTTAGTCCGATCATGTTGAACTGGATTATGAGCTATACAAATAGCGGACTTATTATCACATAGCAGCTTCATAGGTCCCTCACATTTTATTTTGAGATCATCAAGTACAATTTTCAGCCATAGTAACTCACAAATGCCTTGAGCCATAGCTCGAAATTCAGCTTCTGCACTTGATCTGGCAACCACATCTTGTTTCTTACTTCTCCATGTCACCAAGTTACCGCAAAGAAACATGCAATAACCAGTGGTAGAACGACGGTCAGTCATGGATCCAGCATAATCAGCATCTGTGTAGACTTCTAAAGATAGATTGCCATCACGTCGGAATAACAATCCTTTACCAGGAGTACCTTTAAGATACTGAAGAATTCTCTCTACAGCCTGCATGTGTTTTTCCTTTGGATTGTGCATAAACTGACTGACAACACTAACAGCATAAGCTAGGTCTGGTCTAGTATGGGCCAGATATATCAATTTCCCAACTAGCCGTTGATATTGTCCTTTATCAACTGGAGGACTCTCTTCTTCATAGCCCATCTTGTGATTCTGCTCAATAGGAGTATTAGAGGGTTTACACCCGAGCTTTCCTGCTTCTTTGAGAAGATCAAGAACATATTTCCTTTGGCTGATAAAAATTCCTTTGCTTGAATGAGCTACTTCTATCCCTAGGAAATATCTCAGTTTCCCAAGGTCTTTGACTTCGAACTCAGAGGCAAGCCGTGTCTGCAGAATCTGTCTCTCCACAAAATCATTACCTGTGATAATAATATCATCAACATATACAAGGAGCACAGTAAGCTTCCCGTTTTGGGAGTGCTTAAAGAAAAGAGTGTGATCTCCTTGACTCTGTCTATATCCTAAGGTCATCATAACCTTAGTAAACCTCCCAAACCAAGCACGAGGTGACTGCTTCAATCCATACAAGGTCTTTTTTAATCGACAAACTTTATTTTCCCCCTTCACAGAATCAAAACCAGGCGGGATTTTCATGTAGACTTCTTCTTCTAACTCACCATTGAGGAAAGCATTTTTCACATCAAATTGATTTATATCCCAATTGTAATGGGCAGCAAGGGACAACAAGATTCTCACTGTATTCATTTTTGCAACTGGAGCAAAGGTTTCTTCATAATCAATGCCATAGGTTTGAGTGTAACCTTTGGCGACTAATCGAGCCTTGTATCTCTCAAGAGTGCCATCAGAATTATATTTTAGGGTATAAACCCATCTGCACCCTACTGCTTTCTTTCCGTTGGGTCTATCAATAACCTCCCATGTTTTATTTTTCTCCAACGCATTCATCTCCTCTTGCATGGCTTGAGCCCAATTCCCATCTCTCAAAGCTTCATGTACTGATTTTGGGATTGAAGTAGAATCTAGTGCTGAAACAAAGCTTTTGTGCTGCACAGAAAGATTAGCAGAGGAAACAAAATGGGAGATAGGGTATTGAGTACAAGAGGGACAGGAAGAACAAGATTTCTTGGAACAAGATCTTTTTCCTTTTCTTAAAGCAATGGGTAAATCATCAGAAGCAGTAGTAATGGGTAAGTCATCAGAAGTATCATGATCAGAAATATGAGATTCAAGACTTACCAGTGGTTCAGACGATTGAGGTTGCTGTTGAGGCAATGTGGGCTGTTTCCTTCTTTGATATACCAATTCAGGTGTTACAATCTTCCGTATCTCTTGTGTACTTGATGTATCAGTCATAGGAGGATCAGTCACAGACACATTAGGAACAGGAACAAGAGGAAGAGACACTGACACAGGTGAAGGAGTAGACACTGAAGTTTCAAAGAAGGAAGGTGATGAGTCTTCTGGTGAATCATTCTCCCCCTGAAGATGAGGACCTTGGAAAAAGGACTCAGATTCCTGAAATGTAACATCCATAGAAACAAAAAATTTCCGACTTCCAGGGTGATAACACTTGTAGCCCTTCTTATCAGGAGCATATCCAAGGAAGACACATTTAAGAGCCCTATGATCCAACTTACTGCGATGCTGTTTATGAATATGAACAAAGACAACACACCCAAACACTCGAGGAGGAAGACTTTGCAAAGTTGGAAGAGAAGAAAAAAAAGAAGTCATGGAGTGAATAGGACTTACATGATCGAGAACCCGAGTGGGTAGACGATTGATCAAGAATGCTGCAGTAAGAATGGCATCTCCCCAATAGCATTTGGGTACATGTGTTTGAAACAATAAGGCACGAGCAACTTCAAGAAGGTGACGATTTTTCCTTTCAGCAACCCCATTTTGTTGAGGGGTTTCTACACATGTAAGTTCATGAATCATACCTTGATTTTGTATAAATTGGGAAAAAGAGTGATTGACATATTCAGTACCATTATCTGTCCTTAGTCTTTTGATTTTTTTACAAAATTGAGTCTCAATCATTTTATAAAATTGAAAGAACAGTTTTGGTACCTCAGACTTTTCATGCATTAAGTAAACCCAAGTTACACGAGTGCAATCATCAATAAAAGAAACAAACCATTTATTTCCAGAAGAATGAGGGACCTTAGAAGGACCCCAAACATCAGAATGAATAAGATCAAAAGGTTCAACACTTTTAGTAATACTAGAAGGGAAAGACACACGATGATGCTTAGCAAACTCACAAACATCACAATGATAAGACTCAACAGACTTAGACAAAAACAAAGACGGAAATAAAGACTTGAGTAAACTAAATGGAGGATGTCCCAAGCGCTTATGATGAAGCCAAATCAGAGAATCAGCAGTTGACTGGCCATGTGACAGTAAGATGTGATCCTTAACATGAGTTGCAGGAGATTGTGACACCAGATAATACAGCCCACCTTGCTCTTTAGCACCCCCAATCGTCTTCCCTGTGGCGAGATCCTGAAAAACACAGTGAGTAGGAAAGAAGGTTACAGTGCAATTTAAATCTTTTGTAATTTTATGAATAGAGAGAAGATTAGTAGAAAGTTTAGGGACATGAAGAGCATCTTTGAGATGTAAGGAAGGCTGTAATTTTATGTTACCAGAACCCGCAACTGATGTATGGGAGCCATCAGCTACGGCTATCGTATGAGTGCCAATGGTAGGGTTATAAGAAACAAAGGGGTCAGCACAACAAGCCATATGATCAGTAGCACCAGAATCAACAACCCAAGAATGTTTAAAATCAATACATGAAGTAAGAAAAGAAGAAATTTTGGAGCTCATACCAGTCATAGCCAAATCACTAGTACCAGATGGCTTACTCAGAGAATCAAGTATGGTTCGAAGTCGTTCCAACTCATCTGGACGAAATGCAGGTCGGGTCTCATTAGGTGTAGGAGCTATATCAGAAGAAGTAAAATGCGCTTGACCACGCATCCTTGCCATCTTTTCTAAGACAGTTTGTTTTCCATGGAGGCGATAGCATAGATCCTTGATATGACCTGTTCTTTTACAATAAGAACACCAACGATCATCTTTCTTAGGTCTAGAAGATGCTCCATCAGAATATTTTGGAAAGGAACTCCTGTAAGTAGAACCATCTTTTTTTGTTGAAATCATAGCAGACCCATCAGTGGGTTTAGAAGCAGCACCATCTTTTGATGATAACATGACAGATTTATCAGGGTTCATCATAACACCCCGACGATTCTCCTCTCCCCGAACAGTATTGAAAACAGCAAAAAGGGATGGAAAAGTTTCTTTGCCAAGTATCTGAACCCGAATAGGATCATACTCGGAATTCAAACCAGCAAGAAAATCAAAAATACGCTCATTTTCTACCTCCTTGGCTAAAGCAGTAGCATCTGCAGTACATTTCATCTTCAAACTCTGAAATTGATCAAGTTCAGTCCATAACTCCTTCAAGGTGCCATAGTACTCAGTCACGGATAAAGAATCTTGTTTTGTAGTGAATATTTTATTGCGCAATTCATAGCGCGCAGCCATATCCTGTTTCAAGGAATAAGTGGAGCGGACAGTTTCCCAAATCTCCATAGCAGAAGACAAGAACATACAATGACGACCCACTTCAGGAGTCATCGAATTCCACAACCAAGTCATGATAAGAGAATCCTCATTATCCCAAACAGCAAAATCGGGATCCGTGGCAGCAGGAGCAGGGCCATCAAGATGAGCAATCTTATTGCGACTCTTGATGGTAGTACGAATGAACTGAGACCATGACAAATAATTTGATCCGTCAAATCGATAACTCTGATATAGATTTGGAAGATCATTGTGACCAAGAGGGGTCACCACAGATGAGGTAGAATTTTTTTCAGATAAGTTTAGAGTTGAATCACCGTCGGAAGCGGCCATACTGCAAAAACAACTCAAGGAATAGTACTAAGAAGCCAAAAAATCACGAAAAATTACCAAACGAGGTCCGATCAAAGAGGTGAGCACAGATCCAGAACGAGCTTGGAGAGTCGGTCAAGACTGCACCGGTCCGCAGCCAATAGCAACCGTCACGCGCTGTCACGCGCCGGTGAAGCTGGCGGCGCGTGAGATTCACGCGCAGGGAAAGAAGCGGAGCGTGGAGGCGCGTCTGACGTCTGATCGGGCTGGGCTTTTCAGGCGAAGGTCGTCCAAGGGTTGCGAACCTATCTGGGGCTGATCGGAGTTGAATGGCCGCCAGAAAGAAGGTCAATCGCGATGAACAGTGTTCTTGGTTAGTGAAAAACGCTTCTGTTTGGAGGTGACGTGGAACGGTTCAGTTTGGGGTCTTGTTATTGAGGAAGATGAGAGAAAAACAAAGAGAAGCAATGATCTCT